>NW_022437139.1:693078-702516 GCF_009761245.1 Sapajus apella
AAAAAAAAAAAAAAAAAAAAAAAAAGAACCCTAGAAGAAAATCTGGGCAAAACCATTCAAAACATAGGCAAGGCTGGGCACCGTGGCTCACGCCTATAATCCCAGCACTTTGGGAGGCTGAGGCGGGTGGATCACGAGGTCAAGAGCTAGAGATCATCCTGACCAACATGGTGAAACCCCATCTCTACTAAAAATACAAAAATTAGCTGGGAATGGTGGCGCTAACCTGTAGTCCCAGCTACTCGGGAGGCTGAGGCAGAATTGCTTGAACCCAGGAGGCGGAGGTTGCAGTGAGCTGAGATTGCACCATTGTACTCCAGCCTGGGAGACAAGATCAAAACTCCATCTCAAAAAAAAAAAAAAAAAAACATAGGCAAAAGCAAAGATTTCATATGAAAACTCAAGGGCCCGGCGCGGTGGCTCACGCCTGTAATCCCGGCACTTTGGGAGGCCGAGGCACGTGGATCACGAGGTCAAGAGATCGAGACCATCCTGGTCAACATGGTGAAACCCCGTCTCTACTAAAAATACAAAAAAAATTAGCTGGGCATGGTGGCGCGTGCCTGTAATCCCAGCTACTCAGGAGGTTGAGGCAGGAGAATTGCTTGAACCCAGGAGGCGGAGGTTGCGGTGAGCCAAGATCGTGCCATTGCACTCCAGCCTGGGTAACAAGAGCGAAACTCCGTCCCAAAAAAAAAAGAAAACTTCAAAAGCAATTGTAACAAAAGCAAACATTGACAAATGGGATCTAAATAAACTAAAGAGATTTTGCACAGCTAAAGAAACTATCATCAGAATGAACAGACAACCTACAGAATAATATTTTTCCAATCTATCCAGCTGACAAAGGTTAATATCCAAAGTCTACAGGGCACATGAACAAATTTACAAAAATAAAACAACCCCACTAAAAAGTGTGCAAAGACCATGAACAGACATTTCTCAAAAGACATTTATGTGGCTAATAAACACACAAAAAACCTCACCATGGGTGATCATTAGAGAAATGCAAATCAAAATCAGAATGAGGTACCATCTCACAGCAGTCAAAATGGTGACTATTAAAAAGCCAAAAACAACAGATACTGGTGACACTGTGGAGAAATAGAAATGCTTTTACACTGTTGGCGGAAATGTGAAGACAGTATGGTGTCTTCAAAGACCTAAAACCAGACATACCATTTGACCCAGCAATCTCATTACTAGGTATAAACCCCAAAAATGCAAATTATTCCATTATAAATATACATGGGTGTATACGTTCATTGAAGCACAATTCGTAATAGCAAAGACATGGAATTAATTTAAACTATGCAGACATTAAAAAATAAAGATCGTATACTTTGCAGGGACCTGGATGGAGATGGAAGCCATTATCTTTAGCAAACTAATACAAAAACAGAAAACCAAACACCAAATGTTCTCACTTATCAGTGGAAGCTGAACAATAAGAACACATGAACATATGAAGGGGAACAACACACACTGGGGCCTGTTGCAAAAGAGAGAAAGAACATTAGGATAAATAGGCAATGCATGCAGGGCTTAATACCTAGGTGATGGGTTGATAGGTGCAGGTTTACCTATAACAAACCTGCATGTACTGCACATATATCCCAGAATGTAAATAAAATAGAATTAAAAAAAAAAACAATAATGATACTGGTAATAGTAACTTTGTTTCTTTAATTAACCATTTTAAACATGTGTTAATTAAAATACATAATTTAAAAAATGGAATTTCAGGACTTTGTGAGGTCAAGGAGGGGGGCTAGACACTTAAACTCAGGAGTTGAGACCAGAGTGGACAACATGGCAAAACCCAGTCTATACAAAAACAAACAAACAAACAAACAAAAAACTCGCTGGGCATGATGATACCTTTTCTTTTTTTTCTTTTTTTTTTTGAGACAGAATCTTGCTCTGTCACCAGGCACCAGGCTGGAGTGCAGTGGCACAATCTCAGCTCACTGCAACCTCCGCCTCCCAGGTTCAAGCAATTCTCCTGCTTCAGCTTCCGGGTAGTTGCGACTGCAGACGCAACACGCCCAGCTGCTTTTTATATTTTAATAGAGACAGGGTTTCACTATGTTGGCCAGGATGGTCTCTATCTCTTTACCTCGTGATCTGCTGCCTTGGCCTCCCAAAGTGCTGAGATTATAGGCGTGAGCCACCACGCCCGGCCTACCTTTTCTTTTTTGAGATGGAGCCTCATCTGTCACCCAGGTTGTAGTGTATTGGCATGATCTCGGCTCACTGCACCCTCTGCCTCCTGGATTCAAGCTATTATCCTGCCTCATCCTCCTAAGAAGCTCAGATTACAGTCACGCACCAATACGCCTGGCTAATTTTTGTATTTTTAGTAGAGATGAGGGCTCACCATTTGGCCAGGCTGGTCTTGAATGTCTGACCTCCAGGTGATCAGCCCACCTTAGCCTCCCAAAGTGCTGGTGTTACAGGCCTGAGCCACTGCGTCTGGCCCATGATGATACATATTTGCAAACCAACTACTCAGGAAGCTAAAATGAGATCATCTGAGTTTGGGAGGTTGAGGCTGCAGTGAGCAGTGATCATGCCACAGCAAATCAGCCTGGTTGACACACTGAGGTTTTTCTTTCTCTTTTTCTTTTTAGATGAAGTCTCACCCTGTCATCAAGGCTGGAATGCAATGGCATGATCTCAGGTCATGGAAACCTCCACCTCCTGGGTTCAAGCGATTGTTCTGCCACAGAATCTCGAGCCGCTGGGATTACAGCTGTGTGCCACCATGCCTGGCTAACTTTTTGCGTCTCTAGTAGAGACGAGATTTCACCATGTTGGCCAGGCAGGTCTCAAACTCCTGACCTCGTGATCCACCCACCTTGGCCTCCCAAAGTGCTGGGATTACAGCAAGTGTGAGGTGAAGAAGCCAGGTTCTTTTAATGAACCAGCTATCATTTGAATGAATGGAGTAAAAACTCTCTGACTAACAAGAAGATGGTGCCAAGGCATTTATGAGGGACTTGCCTCCATGACCTAAACACTTCCCTCCAGGTTCCACATCCAACACTTAGGATTACATTAGAACATGAGGTTTGCATGCATGAAGAAAAAGAAACAGAAAAATGTAACTACACCATACTTCAAAATTTCTGTACATTAAAAAAATATTCAATTGAGTGAAAATGCCTTCTAGGAAATAGGTGAAAATATTTGCAAATCACATATAATAGGAGTTAATATTCAGAATATATAAATGCTTAAAACTGAACAATAAACTTAAATAAACTGATTTAGAAATCAGCAAATAATTAAACAATATTTTCGGCCAGGCGCGGTGGCTCATGCCTGTAATCCTAGCATTTCGGGAGGCCAAGGCAGGTGGATCACGAGGTCAAGAGATTGAGACCATCCTGGCCAACATTGTGAAACCTTGTCTCTACTTAAAAAAATAAGATAAAATAAAATACAAAAATTAGCTGGGCAAGGTGGTGCGCGTCTGTAGTCCCAGGTACTCAGGAGCCTGAGGCAGGAGAATTGCTTGAACCTGGGAGGCAGAGGTTGCAGTGAGCCGAGATCGCACCACTGCACTCCGGCCTGGCACCTGGCAACAGAGTGAGACTGTCTCAAATAAACAAAACAAAACAAAAAACCCCCCAATATTTTCATAAAAAAATACACAAATTGGCTAAGCATGGTGGCTCATGCCTGTAATCCCAGCACTTTGGGAGGCCAGGGCAGGTGGATCATGAGGTCAGGAGTTCAAGACCAGCCTGTCCACCATGGTGAAATCCCTCTCTACAAAAAATACAAAAATCAGCCAAGCATGGTGGCGTGCACCTGTAGTTCCAGCTACTCAGGAGGCTGAAGCAAAAGAATTGCTTGAACGTGGGAGGTGGAGGTTGCAGTGAGCCAAGATCACACCATTGCACTCTAGCCTGGGCAACAAGAGTAAAACTCCATCTCAAAAAAAAAAAAAAAAAAAGAGAGAGAGAGAGTGAGAGAGTGATAACTTCTATATTTTAAAAATAAGCTATTTGTACACAAAATAAAACAGCTGTAAACCAACTTTAGAAGCAAAGAATACCCTTACAATGCTAATTTTTAAAATTCTATTTTGCAAAAAATACGGTTAGAGCCTCTGATATATTCAACAAATATTTAGCAATAAATTATGTTATCATTTAAATATACACTGAAGCAGGAAGGTGAAAATCCTGCTTTTCTTTTTTTTTATTATTTTTTTGAGACAGAGTCTCGCTCTGTTGCCCGTGCTGGAGTACAGTGGCATGATTTCAAGTGATTCTTCAGCCTCAGCCTTCTGAGTAGCTGGGACTACAGGTGCATGCCACCAAACCCAGCTAGTTTTTTGTACCTTTTAGTAGAGAGGGCGTTTCACCATGTTGGCCAGGCTGGTCTCAATCTCCTGACCTCGAGACCCGCCCATCTCAGCCTCTCAATGTGCTGGGATTATAGGCGTGAGCCACCACACTGGCAAAAATCCTGTTTTTTGTTTTGTTTTGTTTTTGCCTGCAGCAAATTTAAATATATAAGTATTTCAGTAAACATGGAGTGACCACCAATTATCTAAATTACTTTAGGCATAACATGTAAATTCTGGCATAGTGTCCTAAATGTCTGAACCTAGAATTACAAATAAGTTTAAAACAGAAAACAAAAATGTATAGCAAGAGAAACATCAGATGATAAAATTAAAAGGGCTGTATTTGCTTATCCCTCCATCGCAGCTCAAATCTGTAATGACAATTACGTGGTACATTATGGTTGGAGAATTGCTTCAGTCCTGGACTTCAAGACCAGTCTGGGTTATAAAGCAAGACCTTGTGTCCAAAATAAATGCCTTTAAGAGAGCTTTGAGATTTAGCGAGGGAGTTGTAAAACTCTGCTGAAGCCCAAGATTGAGGAGTGTTCCTTTTCAGAGGGCAGGTCCTCATTTAAGCGGGAAACTACAGGACCCCTGGTCTTGGCTACACATCAAGAAATGACCCAGCCGGGCGTGGTGGCTCACAGCTGTAATCCAAGCACTTTGGAGGCCAAGGCAGGTGGATCACCTGAGGTCGGGAGTTCAAGACCAGCCTGACCAACATGGTGAAACCCCCGTCTTAAAAAAAAAAAAGAAAGAAAGAAAGAAATGGCCCAACTACCTTGGTCCAACTGAGAATTCTGAAATTACTCTGAAGCCATTCCAAACTCTTCCAGTTACAGTTTGGGAGAAGTCCTGCCCTTCTAGAGACCTGGAGGAAGGTACCCATTTATAGCCATGTGGGCAGGACTACAGACCTCGTTCTTTACTGTGGTCCCTGAAGCAGGTCAATGACTCAGTTCCATGGGTAACAGTTCATGGCCAGTTCTGCCTACATAGAAACCTACACAGTAACCTGTGGAAATTCTCTCTGGTACTCAGTGAAGGCCATACTCATTCACATCCTGATATAAGGGCCATTTTATATGGCCCTGACTGTAGAAACCTGCCCGTGTCTGCTCCACAGATAAAAGTCCTGAAGGATATTTAATCTATGAAAAAAGTGGGGGGAATTATAGCTCCTTAAGCCCTTGTAACAAGCCAACCAATTGTGGACCCTAGTGGAGACCCAGAAGCCTTGTCACCAAGTTATCACCCCACTCTACTACAAACCCAGGGGCATTTCAGAACCCGGGAACCCAATAAAAGACCTTTACTTCCTGATACCAATTTATGAAAACTTGAGGAGTTCTTTGCTCTTTCAAATTCACAGACACCAATATAAAACTATATTATGCCTATTATCAATGCTTCTATTTTAACATAGCACTGGAAGTATGTGGCAGAATAATGAATAAACACTATTTTTTTAAATTCATTGAAATTGAAGACAAATAGGTAAAAAGTTGCTGTTTGTGGAATAATCTTATACATAAAAAACCATAGACAGTACATGGAAATTTGCCAAAACTAATAAATACACTCAGTAAATTAATAAAATATAAAATTAACAAAAGTACAAGTTATTGTTTTGTACACTTAAAACAAGCTATTAGATACAATAGAAATAAAAAATCTTTTTTTTTTTTTTTTTTTGAGACCAAATCTCGCTCTCTCACCCAGGCTGGAGTGCAATGGCAGGATCTCGGCTCACTGCAACCTCCACCTCCTGGATTCAAGCAATTCCCCTGCCTCGGACTGCCAAGTAGCTGGGATTGCAGGTGCCCACCATCACACCTGGGTAAATTTTTATATTTTTAGTAGAGCCCATATAGGCCAGACTGGTCTCAAACTCCTGAACTCAGGTGATCCACCTGCTGTGGCCTCCAAAAGTTCTGGGATTACAGGCCTGAGCCATCATGCCAGTCAGGAGAAATATTCTTTTTAAAATATACATACAATAATGAATTCCTTTTTTTACTATTATTATTTTTTTATCACCCTCCCCCCTCACAATAATGAATTTCTAAGAATTTAACCAAGGAGGCAAAAAATCTTTACAATGAAAGATATAAATCAATAAAAGAGGCTCGGCACAGTGGCTTACCCCTGTAAATCCCAGCACTTTGGAAGGTTGAAACGGGGGAATCACCTGAAGTCAGGAGTTCAAGACCAGCCTAGCCAACGTGGCGAAACCCCATCTCTACTAAAAATATAAAAAATTGGCTGGGGATGGTGATGGGTGCCTGTAATCCCAGCTACCCGGGAGGCTGAGGCAGGATAACTGCTTGAACCTGAGGGGTAGAGGTTGCAGTGAGCCAAGACTGTGCCACTGCACTCCATTCTGGGCAAGAGGAGCAAAACAATGTCTCAAAAAAAAAAAATTAATAAAAGAAATTAGAGTCAAGCCTGTAATCCCAGCACTTTGGGAGGCCGAGGCGGGTGGATCACGAGGTCAAGAGATCGAGACCATCCTGGTCAACATGGTGAAACCCCGTCTCTACTAAAAATACAAAAAATTAGCTGGGCATGGTGGCACATGCCTGTAATCCCAGCTACTCAGGAGGCTGAGGCAGGAGAATTGCCTGAACCCAGGAGGCGGAGGTTGCGGTGAGCTGAGATCGCGCCATTGCACTCCAGCCTGGGTGACAAGAGCAAAACTCCGTCTCAAAAAAAAAAAGAAATTAGAGAAGACTTTTTTTCTTGAGATGAAGTCATGCTCTTTTGCTCAGACTGGAGTGAAATGGCACGATCTCACTGCACTCTCTGCCTCCCGGGTTCAAGTGATTCTCCCGACTCAGCCTCCCGAAGAGCTGGGATTGCAGGTGTGCATCACCCTGCCCAGCTAATTTTTTCGTTTTTAATAGAGACCAGGTTTCACCACATTGGCTGGTCTCGAACCCCTGACTTTGCAATCCACTTGCCTCAGCCTCCCAAAGTGCTGGTTTACAGGCGTGAGCCACTACACCTGGCCTAAAGTACCATATTCTCTAACGTAATCTGTAGATTCAACAAACCTCCTATTTTTTTTTTTTTTTTTTAAGAGACAGGGTCTCACTATGTTGCCCAGGCTGGAGTGCAGTGGCTATTCACAGGCTCGATCCCACTACTGATCAGCACAGGAGTTTTGACCTGCTCCTTTTCCAACCTGGGCCTGTTCACCTCTCCTTAGGTAACCTGGTGGTCCCCCACTCCCGAGGGGTCACCATATTGATGCTGAACTCAGTGCCGACACCCAATCGACATAGCGCACTACAGCCCAGAACTCCTGGGCTCAAGCAACCTCCCACCTCAGCCTCCCGAGAAGCTGGGACTACAGGCATGCACCACTGCGCCTGGCCCAACTTTCTATTAAAATTATAGTGGCATTTTTTTACAGTAATACAAACTACAATTCTAAAATCTACAGGAAACTATAATAAACTTCAAATAGCCAATGCACTCTGAGGAAAAGGAAGAAAGCAGAGAGACATCATACTTTATAATTTCAAACCATGTTTCAAGAATATAGAAATCAAAACAGAATAGAATGAGCAGATAATTAACACAAAAACCAATAGAGGCGGGGCATGTTGGCTCATGCCTGTAATCCCAGCAATGTGGGAGGCTGAAGTGAGTGGATAACCTAAGTCAGGAGTTCAAGACTGACCTGACCAACATAAAAAAAAACCCTGTCTCTTAAAAGGGAGGCAAAGATTGCAGTGAGCTGAGTTTGCACCACTGCACTCCAGCCTCGGCAACAGAGTGAGACTCTGTATCAAAAAAAAAAAAAAAAAAAAAAACAAAAACCCACCAACAGAACAAACACCACTACTATCACACATTTTAGATGTAATGCAAAAAGAGAACTAAAAACATAGTTTAACAGGAAGTTTCTCAAAATCATGCAGATATCTATGTGTCCCCCAAAACAATGCAAAGGCAGTCAGATTGTGTAGTCTTTTTTTTTTTTTTTTTTTGAGACGGAGTTTCGCTCTTGTTACCCAGGCTGCAGTGCAATGGCCCAATCTCGGCTCACCGCAACCTCCGCCTCCTGGGTTCAGGCAATTCTCCTGCCTCAGCCTCCTGAGTAGCTGGGACTACATGCACGCGCCACCATGCCCAGCTAATTTTTTGTATTTTTAGTAGAGACGGGGTTTCACCATGTTGACCAGGATGGTCTTGATCTCTTGACCTTGTGATCCACCCGCCTCGGCCTCCCAAAGTGCTGGGATTACAGGCTTGAGCCACCGCGCCCGGCCTGTGGAGTCTTAATATGCTATGAAGAGGACTTTGGCTCTCACTGTAAACTTAAAGGAAGATCAATGAAGGGAATATAGAATTCCATTTTTTTTTTTTTTTTTTTTTTTTTGGCCGATTAAACATCTCAGGAGTAGAATCCTTAGAGAATTTAAAAGGGTAAGAGAGAACATGGCCCTATGTGAGAACAGTAACAACAAAACAAACAAACACCTCAGGCTTCCCAGAAACTACTTGTTTTGGAACACAGCTTTTCAAAACACATTGTAGGGAATGGCTTCCCCCACCCCCAATCTTCCAACCTTTCAACTACGTCAACTGTTTTATTCACTCTCACCCACCTGGGGGCTTGGCTACCATACTGTGTCTCTTCATATTCCAGGGATCTTTTTCTTCCTGCAGACAGGTGATCAGATCTGCCTTAGAGACAGCAATACCTGCTTTATTAAAAATAAATAACATGAATCTTGCTCATATTCTCTACCTACCAACCTACTACCGTGCTTACTAAAAAGGATGTCGGCCGGGTGCGGTGGCTCAAGCCTGTAATCCCAGCACTTTGGGAGGCCGAGGCGGGTGGATCACGAGGTCAAGAGATCGAGACCATCCTGGTCAACATGGTGAAACCCCGTCTCTACTAAAAATACAAAAAATTAGCTGGGCATGGTGGTGCGTGCCTGTAATCCCAGCTACTCAGGAGGCTGAGGCAGGAGAATTGCCTGAACCCAGGAGGCAGAGGTTGCGGTGAGCCGAGATCGCGCCATTGCACTCCAGCCTGGGTAACAAGAGTGAAACTC
>NW_022437139.1:702616-714756 GCF_009761245.1 Sapajus apella
GGGAGGAAATTGCCAAAACCCAGGGGGGGGGGGGGGGGGGGGGGCGGAACCCCCCCCATTTCCCCCAAGCCGGGGAAAAAAAAGAAAAACCCCTTTCAAAAAAAAAAAAAAAAAAAAAAAAAAAGGATGTCATAGAACATTCTAGAAAATTAATCCCAAAATACTATTTAATGACAGAAGGTTCTTAACATTTAGAAAATATTTTAAATTTATAGGTCCTTAATTTCACTACCCAGTACTCTAAGTCAAAAATTAGTGGTGGCAAATCTATTTTAACATAGGGTCAACAATATTTTATACCACTAAATTTCTGAAATTACCACTACTCTAGAGTGAGGATTACAGACCAGTTCAGGAATGTAAAAAGTTCGGGCCAAGATAAAACATCTTAAAGAAATTTTTTCTATGTGGACAATATCTCAAGACTTTCTGAAAACAGGGATTATAAATTCACTCATGAAAAGCATAAATTGGCTGGGTGTGGTGGCTCACTACTGTAATCCCAGCACTTTGGGAGGCCAAGGCAGGTGTATCACCTGAGGTCAGGAGTTTGAGACCACCTTAACTAACATGGAGAAACCCCATCTTTAAAATAATAAAAAAGTTAAAAAAAAAAAAAAAGAAAAGAAAGAAAGAAAGAAGGAAAGAAAAACATAAATTACCAAAAATTATTCTACAAAAATAGAGAAATGAAACTTTTGGAGTATATAAGAGATTGTGTATTATAGTTATTCTCACCCAAGAAGACCAGGTTTCTGTAGTTCTCTAACATCACTTTTCTATACAAATCTTGCTGATCAGTGTTCAGGCATTGCCACTCCTCCAGAGAGAATTCTATGGCCACATCCCTAAATGTCAACGGCCCCTGAAAAACACACATACGCACACACACACACATACACACATGCACACACATACACATTTACAAGTGTCCATAGGCAGAATTTATCACTTAAATTATACTTAAATGAGAAAGTAAAGAATATTGGTTCTGACTTATAGGAATGACTGAAATTATCCAACAATTTTTAACACAGAAATATTCTTTAATGTATTCTCTAACTCTTGAGAATGCTATAAGATACACAACACTAGTGTATATATGATACACTAATGAATAATACAGTATAAAGCTAAAGGCATAAACATAAACATGTACATTTTTAGTGCTATATTTGCATCACAAAGAATGAGTTGTGCGTGTTTTTCAGACAAAAAGGACATGTTGAGTTAGAAGTCACCTCTTAAGTTTTAATGTGTACAATAAACTGGAGATCTTGTGCAGATTTTTTCTTTTTCAGAGCATCTGAAATAAATTCTGAGTTTCTGAATTTCTAACAAGCTCACTAGCAACACCAATGTGTTTGGCACAACAAGAATATTTTGTCAAACATCCATTAAGTGGAAGAACCTGTGTTTTACCCAGTTTTTCTGGCCTGTAAAGAAAGGTAAGAGTCTTTATTTTCCAAAGACAGAGATATGCAAAAAAAGAAAGGCAGCTGCCAGATTAAATGTGATGGTTTATGCACAGCTCTTCTTTAGCTACATAAACATACTTAATAATGAAGAGAAAAAAAAACTCTATAGTAAAATAAATATTTCAGAGAGCTCTTTAAGTACATTTTAAAATCAACTGCACTTTTATGATGTGCTGATGCACAGAGAACACAGCAACACTGCTGAGATACTGCCCCTCAAGAAGTAAATTATATTTAGCAGGCATCTGTTCTGGGAAATAAAAAAAAAAGAAGTAAATTATACTCTGAATTTAACCATACAGAAAAATCAGTTTTATGCAGAGTCCAACACGCAGATATCTGTTATGTTCTGTAATTTTAAATAACAATTTAGTCTTTCTTTATCACCCTAGAGAGCAAGTATCTCTCAATAACTCTTTTTTCAGAACTTTCAGGGTAATAAATGTCATCCTGTTTAAATAAGCATTTTCTTAATCCTGTTCTGCATAGAGCTAATGGAGAACACAGATGAAACCTCAACATTACCCGTTCTCCATCTTTACTAAGACTCCAGCTTTTCTGCATTTGGAATCTTGAGTATGCACATCTTCCCATGTTCAACAAAAAAAAAGGGAACATTTTTAATATCACAGATTACAAATTCATGGTGAGAAATGTGCATGGCATATAAAAAAGCCACAATTTAGAGACTATAGAGAAGGCTCTGGGATATAGGAGAGAAATATTTTGCAGAGGCCCTTGACTATCAAAAGAATTTTAAATAATAGTTAAAACAAACTCAACTAGGGGAAAAGAAACACAAGCAGGGAAGTAAAGGTTTGCAAGGACTAAATGCTTGGCACTCCAGGAGGCAAAGTGGACATAGCTCTTTCTCTGAGACATATTTAGCTTAAAAAAAAAAACAAAACAAAAAAAAAAAACAACCATTTTTTTCTCTTTTGCCTTATTTAAAAATCCTATTTAGATTTACACTAGCATCTTGCAAAAATGCCTTTAAAGGTGTCAGCACCACCTGTTTACCTGCTACCTCACACTCACAGATAAAAGAACTAAAACCTGCAGGAAAAGTCCACCCATTTTTATTCTTTTTTTATGTTTATTTATTTATTTTTTTTTGAGATCGGGGCGGGGGGCGGGCTGTCTCTCGCTTTGTTGCCCAGGATAGAGTGCAGTGGCTATTCACGGGCGTGATCCCACTACTAATCAGTATGGGAGATTTGACCTGCTTTGTTTCCTATCCGGGCTGGTTCACCCATCCTTAGACAACCTGGTGGTCCCCGGCTCCTCGGAGGTCACTGTATTAATGCCGAACTTAGTGCGGACACCCTATTGAGATTGCGCACTATAGCCCAGAATTCCTGAGCTCAATAGATTCTCCCACTTCAGCCTTCCGAGTAGCTAGTACTACAGGAATGTGCCACCATGCATGGACCATTTCTATTCTTTATAACAGAAGAGATTCACAAACAATGAGCTCTCCATGAATTAAAAATATGTTTCTCTATTTCTGTCTTCAGGAGCCCACCCTGCCACAAATACCAGCAAGTTCTGCTACAGTAGTGAAAATACGGGTCACTCTCACCTCTCCCCATAAAAACCAAACAGAAGAGTCCCTGTGACCAAGTGCGAAGGTGAAACTTTACTCTCATGAATGTATCTTGAACCTCTCAGACTTAATTCTGGCCTCATCTCAAAGTCACATGAGACACAATAAAAACACGATAAATAATTTCACCTAGAACAATAAACAGAACCTGTGGAAATGATACAAGTAAAGAGATGTTTGTAAATTGGCCATGGAATCCAAATGAGAAGCCTGGGCTGATAACCACTTAGCTAAGCTTTGCCTCTAAAACTTTAATGAGCTCAAAAATCACTTGATAATGTTGGTCTCACTCTATGTCATGTGATTCTGCAGGTTTGGAAAGGGTTCATGGATGGGTGTTTCAAACAAGTTCTCTCTCAATGCTGATGTTGCTCCCCCTGGGCTCATTATTAGAATTAGTTAGACGAGAGCACTGAGCGTAAGGGACTCTGCCTACATGGTCTTTATTTGTACCAGAAGTGTAAGGGACTTACACTCAGCACTCTTGTCACACCACAAATACTTGGGATACAAATAAAGACAAAACATCGCCGGGCGCGGTGGCTCACGCCTATAATCCCAGCACTTTGGGAGCCCGAGGCGGGTGGATCACGAGGTCAAGAGATCGAGACCATCCTGGTCAACATGGTCAAACCCCGTCTCTACTAAAAACACAAAAAATCAGCTGGGCATGGTGGCGCGTGCCTGTAATCCCAGCTACTGAGGAGGCTGAGGCAGGAGAATTGCCTGAACCCAGGAGGCGGAGGTTGCGGTGAGCCGAGATCGCGCCATTGCACTCCAGCCTGGGTAACAAGAGCGAAACTCCGTCTCAAAAAAAAAAAAAAAAAAAGAAATTGTCCAAACCAAAGAAACATGTCAGCAAGGCCTATGGTGGTTCCATGTGTGCTAAATGTGTTCATGACAGGATCAAGTGCGCTTTCCTTATAGAGGAGCAGAAAATCATCATGAAAGTTTTGAAGGAGAGCACACACACAGTCAGAAAGCTAAATAAAACATGAAACGTTTTTATGTAATAAGAATGAAAAGTAGTTTTGTTTTTTTTTTTTGAGATGGAGTCTTGCTCTGTCTCTAAACTGGAGTGCAGTGGCACAATCTCAGCTCACCGCAACCTCTGCCTCCCTGGTTCAAGCAATTCTCCTGCCTCAGCCTCCCGAATAGCTGGGACTACAGTTGTGTGCCACCACGCCCAGCTAATTTTTGTATTTTTAGTAGAGACAGGGTTTCACCACGTTGGCCAGAATGGTCTCTGTCTTTTGACCTCATGATCCACCCACCTCGGCCTCCCAAGGTGCTAGGATTACAGGCATGAACCACCTCAACCGTCCTAAAAATGAAAAGATTTTTTAAAAAAGACAAAAAAATCTCCATTGCTGTCTCTTTAAAGTTTACAGAAAAAAACAAAAGGCAGCAATGTCTGAATAAGTCTGCATTTAAAAAATATGTATACATGGGCCAGGCATGGTGGCTCACGCCTATAATCCCAGCACTTTGGGAGGCCGATCACGAGGTCAAGAGATCGAGACCATCCTGGTCAACATGGTGAAACCCCGTCTCTACTAAAAATACAAAAAATTAGCTGGGCATGGTGGCGCGTGCCTGTAATCCCAGCTACTCAGGAGGCTGGGGCAGGAGAATTGCCTGAACCCAGGAGGCAGAGGTTGCGGTGAGCCGAGATCGCGCCATTGCACTCCAGCCTGGCTAACAAGAGCGAAACTCCGTCCCAAAAAAAAAAAGAAGGTATACATGAACTCATGCAATGTTTATTAAGGAACCATGTGCTGCAACTGTAAGAGGAGGTAATGGGTTCCTGGCCATACCACTGTTTTCCTCTCTTCTGCTGCTGGCGAAAGGATCTTTGTGGTGGAGCAGCTGCTATAGCCTGAGGTGAGGTCATGCCCTCTTCTCCCTTTATCCTTTGCCCCATTCTCTAGCAGGGAAAATGCAGCAGGGATGCCCCTGGAGGTGGCTGAGCCCCTGTCTAGAGAAAGAGGCAAGCTCTGTTGACACAGGTCTTTTGTAAGGCCACAAGGTTTAAGCTGGTGGCCCAGGACCATCATTCTACTATAATAAAGATTATGAAATAATAATATAATAATAATAATAAAAAGAAGGTACTATGTGCTCAAGAGTGTGTTACAGGGCACTGTGCTGGGAATAACACATTATGTGATTAATCCTAATAACACCTTGAAAGTTCATACTAAGTGCTCAATAATTCTCAGGATTTAAAGAGCCTAGAATTAATATTTATTTCTCTGTTTCTCTGACATTGATTTTCTTAAAAACATATAAACTAAAAGCTAAAAATGTAGACATGAAGATATATAAATAACTAAAAGCTAAATATAAACAAATGATCTACAGATAAAGAACTATAAACGTAGAGTTTAATGTAGTTTAGAGAAAATTTTTGTGTTTATATTTACTTGTTTGTGACTTGTGGAGCTACTACTAGATCTGCAGGAATAAAAACCAAGTTGCTAAAGGGAATGTTTCTGTAAGCACTGATTTTACTACAAAATTTAAAAATTAAGATCTTGAAATGTATATGTTATTTTTCTTATGTATCTGTTTTTGGGTTTCAGGATATTGTGAGCACCAGCTCTAGAAAGTCAGCACGATTTTACCAGCCAAAACTTGAATCTTTATGAATCAGTTTTGTAAAGAAAGACTCCAGAGTGAGGCCAGACCTAAATAAGTCCTCCAAAAAGGGTGAATCTGATCAGAACTGGGGCAGGGAGAAGACCCTAGGTAGAATTTGTTCTCTATGCCTCTGGGGTATTTCCAGTTCGGTTTTTCCTAAGCTTACCTAAAAACTTAAATTTCAGAGTTCATGTAACTTTAATCTATTTTGGCCACTGCTTTGTCAATTTTATAACATATACTAATAAGCAATTTAAACAAATCTTTTAAAGTTTTCTACGATAATTTTAGCAGAAGATAAATATCTATTCTTAGAAAAGTAAAGGAAAAATAATAGCAACTCTTCAGTTCATAAACAGCCCTTCAGGTAATAACATAAGTCACAGCAATATAAAAAAAAAGGGGCCCAAGTTTTTTGTTTTTTTCACACATCTATTCATTGGACTACCATATGATGCTTAATTCAATCATGTATCCAGTTGCCCATCTAGACTAAAAGTTTCTGGATGATAGGGACCATGACTGCTGTATCTATTTTTTGAATGATCATATGAAATGGAAGCAATTAGTTTAATAGTTTGAGTCACCAGATCTTCTCTTTGTCTTTCACCCAAGTGCCAGAAAACTTCAGAAACTCTCATCTGGGCACCAACCAAAGTTACCTCTTGTATCAGGGAGAAGAAAACACAGGATGACTCCTTTCTCTTACACTGATACAGAAGCAGAATTAATCATTCTTGTCAGCCTGACACAATTCTGCCCTGGACGTCCTCAAATGTCTTGGAAACACCTAGATGATTGCTAGAGGATTCCCAGTGACCCAGGGCTGATGGCCTAATGATAACCCACACTGGAGAAACTCAGGCTGATTCTAATAAAAAATGGAATTGCCTTGGTGGAGCTCCAGAGGCTGGATCACCTATCCTGCTTTGCCAGTTTTTGAGTAAGAAAAAGGACAAGAATACTCTACTCCAATATCACAATTTAAAGGTAGGTATAAGGCCGGGCGCGGTGGTTCAAGCCTGTAATCCCAGCACTGTGGGAGGCCGAGGCGGGTGGATCACGAGGTCAAGAGATCGAGACCATCCTGGTCAACATGGTGAAACCCCGTCTCTACTAAAACTACAAAAAATTAGCTGGGCATGGTGGCACGTGCCTGTAATCCCAGCTACTCAGGAGGCTGAGGCAGGAGAATTGCCTGAACCCAGGAGGCGGAGGTTGCGGTGAGCCGAGATCGTGCCATTGCACTCCAGCCTGGGTAACAAGAGCGAAACTCTGTCTCAAAAAAATAAATAAATAAATAAAATAAAGGTAGGTATAGTTGTGGTCATGGCTTTGGATACTTTGTGGACTTGATCTCTCACTCTTAAGATGCTTGTTTACACTTACAGATTCTGTCATCAGATTCTATTTACACCTGGAGCCTCTCACATAACTGTAGCGGTCACTAAACAAGATCTGAAAAGCTTAAGGAGCCACAATCTCAAAGGGGGGTCTTTAAGATTTCTATGTTGATGGCCAGGCAAGGTGGCTCATGCCCGTAATCCCAGCACTTTATGAGGCTGAGGCGGGCCAGCTATCTGATCTTTGACAAAGCTGATGAGAGAAATGTGAGAATTCTCTATTTAATAAATGGTGCTGGAACAACTAGCTAGCACTATGTAGAAGATTAAAACTGGTCCCCTTCCTTACACCATATATAAAATCAACTCAAGATGAATTAAAGACTTAAATGCAAAACTTCTAATTTAAAAAAAAAAAAACACCTGGAAGATTAATAACCTAGAAAATACCATTCTAGGCATAAAAACTAGGAAAGATTTTATTATGAAGATACCAAAAGAAACTGCAACAGAAGCAAAAATTGACTAATGGAACATAATTAAACTAAAGAGCTTTTGCACAGCAAATGAAAATATTAACAGACTAAACAGACAATCTACGAAATAAAAAGAAAATATTGCAAATTATTTTTTACAGAGATTTAATATCCAGAATAGAGAAGCTTAAACAAGTTTACCGGAAAACAACATACCACCGCATTAAAAAATAGGCAAAAAACATAAACATATTTTTGAAAACACAAGTATGTGTCTAGCAAAAATATTTTATAAAATGTTCATCACATTAGAGAAATGCAAACAAAACAAAACAAAAAACTGCAATGAGATACTATCTCACACCAGTCAGAATGTCTGTTAAAAAGTGAATTAACAGGTGGGGCACGGTGGCTCATGCCTGTAATCCCAGCACTTTGAGAGGCCGAGGCGGGCGGATCACAAGTTCAGCAGTACCAGACCAGCCTGGTGAAACACGTTGAAACCCCGTCATTACTAAAATAAATAAATAAATAATACAAAAGTTAGCCGGGTGCAGTGGCTCACGCTTGTAGTCCCAGCTACTTGGGAAGCTGAGGCAGAAAAATTGCGTGAACCCAGGAGGCAGCGGTTGCAGTGAGCCGATATCGCGCCACTGCACTCCAGCCTCCAGCCTGGGCGACAGAGCGCGGCTCTTTCTAAAATACATATATATATACCACGTAACTGTACTAAACCAATTACTAAATCTGATTTTCTTCATCATGAATTTTATAAAAGACTTTCCTTCAAGCCTCTCCCACAGACCACAAACTACAAACCATAGCTGGGTGCTCTACAATTCTAGAACCACTCTTACATTAAGTTCTTTAATATTTTTGCAGTGACTCCCATAAATTTTTAATAGGAGAAAATAGGAACCGGGAACCCCAAGGAACAACGCTCTTTCCATTCATAAACCCGGACCCCAAATCAGATTCTCCTCTGATGACCCTCCCGCGGTTCCTGCAGAATCTGGGAGACGCGGCGCTGAGGGTGCAAAAGCTGACAGAGAGGGCTCCAGGCCAGGGCACAGTCACTGCGCCGAGAAGAGACAGGACGTCCGTGAGCTGGCTGTCAGCGCGGCCGCCATCTTATTGCTGAAGGCGACTGAGGCCGAGCTGGGCAAGGAGAACTCAGGGTTCAGATTGTGGAGCTGACGTTGGGGAGGCCTGAGTCCCGCCACGGCCACTTCCTACCGGTTCCAACCAACCCCTTCCCCTCTCTAGGGATGTTGACCCAGCATTCTCACCATTTCTAGGCTTCCAGGGCGTCCTGGCATCTTAGTTGTGGATCTCTCAATGCCTGCAGGTCACGGGGCTACAGAGGCTGGGCCTCCAGGAGCAGGACACACAGAGAAGTGAAAACCAAAGCTGGAGCTCTGGCTGCCCAGAGAGACAAAGGGCCCGCCATATCCCGGAAGCCGTCCTGTCCGCTCCAGCTGTGTGCCTGATTGGACGGTTGACAGTCCAGCGTCGCTGATTGGATAACGTTTAAAACCCCACCCTCTCAGGCCCTGAGTGACAGAAGATGTGATTAGACACTGGGCTGAATAAAGAGTGACAGCCTAGGCTGCATTTTTTCAGGCAGGGCTTCCTTCTTGAGCTGAGCTAGGCCCACCCCAAAAGGTATTTGCATTCAACCTTGTGTATAAGGTCATATACATTTGTAAATTATATATCATATGGCTATACGTAAATGAAAAAAATATAATAACAAATGTTTTAAAATTTCAGCTTTTTTTTGTGGCAGGGCACAGTGGCTCACCCCTGTAATCTCAGCTCTTTGGGAGGCCGAGGCAGGTGGATCACAAGGTCAGGTGTTCAAGACCAGACTGGCCAACATGGTGAAACCCCGTCTCTACTAAAAAATACAAAAATTAGCCAGGCATGGTGGCGCAATCCTGTAATCCCAGTTACTCAGGAGGCTGAGGCAGAGAATTGCTTACACCCCAGAGGCAGAGGATGCAGTGAGCCGAGATTGTACCACTGCACTCCAGCCTGGATGATAGAGCAAGACTTTGTCTAAATAAATGAATAAAATAAAATTTCATCTTTTTTAACCTTCCTGGCTTCTGGTTCTCTGAACAGGCAGCCTGAGATTTTAAAAAGGAGGTAATCATCTGAAATAAAATGTCAGCTGTCATGCATGTCGCTCACGTAAAGAGACCACCAGGCAGGCTTTGTGTGGGCAACAAGTCTATTTATTTTTTGATTGGATGCAAGCAAGCCAAGTCTGAGAAAGGAGTTAGGCAAAAGAGGTAGGAGAGGGGATTGGTTATATAGGTTGGAGCAAATGGTCAGCTAAAGGTGGTAATCTATCTTGGGGAAGAGGAGGAAGTCGTGGGATGCATGATATCAAGGGAGGGGGTAGGCAATCTATCTTAGGGAGGGGAAGGGCGTCACGGGATGCATAATCACAAGGCTAGGGGTCATTTATTAAGAACAGTCATGGCCGGGTGCGGTGGCTCACGCCTATAATTCTAGCACTTTGGGAGGCCGAGGCGGGTGGATCACGAGGTCAAGAGATCGAGACCATCCTGGTCAACAAGGTGAAACCTCGTCTCTACTAAAAATACAAAAATTAGCTGGGCATGATGGTGCGTGCCTGTAGTCCCAGCTACACGGGAGGCTGAGGCAGGAGAATTGCTTGAACCCAGGAAGTAGAGGTTGCGGCGAGCGGAGATCATGCCATTGCACTCCAGTCTGGGCAACAACAGCGAAACTCTGTCTCAAAAAAAAAAAAAAAAAAAAAGAACAGTCATGATCATAAGGGTGGGAAGTATCAGTTGCAGTCAGAGGGTAGGGTTCGGTAGATTACATAGTTACAAGAGTGGGGGTCTTGAGAAATCCTATGTCTGAGGAAAATTTTTGCAAGGCTGAACAGGAACAATGGATGCAGGTTTGCAGAGCCATTAGTTGGGGCAGGAACAAGTTGTTTTACTTCTTTCTGTGGCCACCTGGTCACTTGTGGTTACTTTAGACTTTCTGGCTCCTGGGGACTTTCCAGAGGTGTATGTGTGGGTCACCAAGGCTAAAATGACCAGGCCTGGACTTGGAGGCCTAATATGAGCCACATGTAAATTTTGAATTTTCTAGAAGCTAAATTTTAAAAAGAAACAATGGACCAGGCAGCTCATGCCTGTAATCCCAGCACTTTCGGAGGCCAAGGTGGACGGATCACAAGGTCAGGAGCTTGAGACCAGCCTGGCTAACATAGTGAAACCCCATCTCTACTAAAAATACAAAAATTAGGCAGACGTGATGGCAGGTATCTGTAATCCCAGCTACTCGGGAGGCTGAGACAGGAGAATTGCTTGAACCTGGGAGTCAGATATTGCAATGAGCCAAGACTGCGCCATTGTGCTCCTGTCTGGGTGGACAGAGCAAAACTCTGTCTCAAAGAAAACAGACAAACAAATAAGGGGCCAGGCGCAGGGCCTAACGCCTGAAATTCCATACGTTGGGCAGCTGAGGAGGGCGGATCACGAGGTGAAGAGATCCAGATCATCCTGACCAACATAGTGAAACCCCATCGCTACTGAAAAAATACAAAAATTAGCTGGGCATGGTGGCATGTGCCTGTGGTCCCAGCTACTCGGGAGGCTGAGGCAGGAGAATTGCTTAAACCCAGGAGGCAGAGGTTGCAGTAAGCCGAGATCACACCACTGCACTCCAGCCTGGCTATAGAGAGACTTTGTCCTAAAAATAAGCAAAAACCAACAAGGAACAGGTTGAATATATACAAAATATTATCATTTTAATATGTGAGGAATATGTAATTATTAATAAGGCATATAAATAATTGCAACTAATTTTTTTTCCTGAGACAGATCTTGCTCTTTTTGCCCAGGCTGTAGCGCAATGGCGTGATCTCGGCTCACGGAAACATCTGCTTCCTGGGTTCAAGCGATTCTCTTGCCTCAGCCTCACGAGTAACTGGGATTACAGGCATGTGCCACCACATCCAGATAATTTTGTAGTTTTAGTAGAGACAGGGTTTCTCCATGTTGGTCAGACTTATCTCGAACTCCTGACCTCAGGTGAATTGCCCACTTCGGCCCCTCCAAAAAATTTAGTTGCAGGCCGGGTGCGGTGGCTCAAGCCTGTGAACCTGTAATCCCTGGGATTACAGCCATGAGCCACCGCACCCGGCCTGCAACTAAATTTTTTAAACTAACTCTGTATTTTACCTTTCCAGCACATCGCAATTTAGACCAGGCACATTCCGGGCACCCAGGAGCCGCATATGGCAGCTCTGATGTCAGCAATGTGAAGGGCCAGATGTGAAGGAAGAGCCTCTCCCTACCATTATCTCTCTTCAGTTTCCAGGGTGGAGCAGATAGTGGCTATAGAAAGAGCTGAGGGAGGCCGGGCGCGGTGGCTCACGCCTGTAATCCCAGCACTTTGGGAGGCCGAGGCGGGTGGATCACGAGGTCAAGAGATCGAGACCATCCTGGTCAACATGGTGAAACCCCGTCTCTACTAAAAATACAAAAATTAGCTGGGCATGGTGGCGCGTGCCTGTAATCCCAGCTACTCAGGAGGCTGAGGCAGG
>NW_022437139.1:714856-718491 GCF_009761245.1 Sapajus apella
AGCGGAGGTTGCGGTGAGCCGAGATCGCGCCATTGCACTCCAGCCTGGGTAACATGAGTGAAACTCCGTCTCAAAAAAAAAAAAAAAAAAAAAAAGAGCCGAGGGAAGCTGAAATAACATAACCACAAGGAGGCCACTGTTTACCGCCTGTTGCCTACCTTTCTTTTGGAGATCAGGCAGTGGCCATAGGATGATTGGGCCAAAAGAGAAAAATAACTATGTCTTCAGTTCTGTCCACACTCTTGACCTCCAATGTTTAGATATGGAGAAAATAGAATAAGGCAAACTTACTTTGCTATTTGGCCTTGGCCCTAATTGTCAGGCTGTGGCTATCTGTTTTCTCCTGCCGTGTGAAACTGTGTGAGTATAAACACCAATCACGTGCATACATGTCTACCTGTATTTCTGCATTACTCAACATTCTCTTTCAAGACATCCATTTTTTTTTAATCTGAACTCTTGAAATTTGCTCATGAAAAAAGAAATGCAAAAGAGGTTTTGTTCTCATGGCTGCCCACTGCAGCCTGAAACTAAAATCAGCCCAGTGCTCCCTTCTGCTGGGAGAAGTATTCTTTGCTGTTTTGGACATCAGGCTTCAAGGTATCACTGCCAGGTTTCCAGCCAGCTGGGCACAGTTCTCCATGTTTGTCAGTGAACTGGAAGGCCTGAACTGGTCTCAAAGTCTCATCCACAGAGCGGCCAACAAGGAGGTTATTTCCAGTTATCTTCAGGAGAATAATCTTATCATCAAAGATAAACAGGCCCCTAAATGAGATGACTTCATCAGCTTTTAAGACCCCATCATCCTGAACAATGGTACGCTTCGGGTCTGATATCACAGCAGTGTTCCTAGGTCTCAGTCTTCCTTGTTTCTTTTTCTTTTCTTTTTTTTTTTTTTAAGACGGGGTTTCACCATATTGGTCAGACTAGTCTCAAACTCCCGACCTCAGGTGACTCACCCGCCTCGGCTTTCCAAAGTGCTGGAATTACAGGTGTGAGCCACTGTGCCTGATGATCAGTCCTCTTTGTTTCTTAGGTGTCTTGATCCATGCCAGGTGACAGAGTGAGAATCTACAGAAGCACCAATCACTTGGCAGTTGAGTTTCTTAAATTCTTCTGCCCTATCACTGAAAGCAATGATTTCCATGGGGCAAACAAAGGTGAAATCAAAGGGTAAAAGAAGAACACAACATATTTTCCTTTGTAGTCAGACAGGCTGATATCTTTTTTAAAAATTGTTTGTTTATTTATTTATTTATTTTTAAGAGATAAAAATAGCCTGTTGCCCACCCTGCAGTGCAGTGGCTATTCACAAGCGATATCTCACTACTAATCAGCACTGGAGTTTTGACCTGCTTCGTTTCCGACATGGGCCGGTTCACCCCACCATAGGCAACCTGGTGGTCCCCTGCTCCCAGGAGGTCACCATATTGATGCTGAAATTAGTGAGGACACCCGATCAGCATAGCACACTACAGCCCAGAACTCCTAGGTTTAAGCAATCCTCCCACCTCAGCCTTCCGAGTAGCCGGGACTACTGGCACGCACCACCACACCCAGCAGGTTGATACCTTTAAACTGACCATCTGGCATAACGACTGTGGCTTTGAAGTTGGAGGCAGCATGCCCAATTTTAGCATTTTCTGATATTTTTCTATGAGCAGTCCTGACACATCCCTCTGAGAACAAACCACTGACGGTAGGCAGGAAGAGGACACCAACATCCAACTTTAAATCAGGGGAAGAAGTCAGTACCCAGAGGGTGGTCACTGTTAGAAGGCAACAAAATCATCACCTGTCACTGAATCCTGGCATCCTATCTGCACTGGGTGCATGTATTAGTTAGCTATTGCAGCATAACAAACCATCCAAAACTTATTTATGAATGGGATGCTCAGCCATTTAGGTTGGGCTAAGTGGGGCTATTCTTCTGGTCTCCTCTGAGCTCCTTCAGACCTGTATCATCAGCTGCTTGTTGACTAGCCAGCTCTACTTCTAGCGGTGATCTTATGCTTCTGGGGCTGAAAACAGGGGCAACTTGCTTCTCCTCCCCATAATATCTTATTTTTCAGCTGGCTACCATGTATTTTATTCATGAAGATGGCAGCATTCTGAGAGGAAAACAGAAGCATGGTCGGCGTGGTGGCTCATGCCGCTAATCTCAGTACTTTGGAAGGCCAATGCAGGTGGATCACTTGCGGTCAGGAGTTTGAGACCAGCCTGACCGACATGGAGAAACCCTGTAGCTACTAAAAATACAAAATTAGCTGAGTGTGGTGGCACAGTAGAGTTAAATCACCTCGGTGTTGGAGCCAGGAAAAGTCACAATGGCCCACGTGGGCAGGGCACAGGCAGGAGAGTCACATAACCTATGTGTGGAGCCCAGCAATATGACACAATGTCCCCGTGGGCAGTGCCAAGGCAGGAGAATAGTCACACCATCTCAGTGCTGGATCCAGGGAGATGTCACAATCCCTTCTGTGGGCTGGGCCAGTGCAGGAGCACCAAATCACTCTGGTGCTGAGTAAAGTCATATGTCATAATCACACGAGTGGGAATGTTCAGACATGAGATTATGCCTCTGGACTGGAAAGAATCAACACATCAAAAACATGACCAGATGTTGGAAATGGGTTTATAATGTCCAGAAAAATTCATACTGAGACAATGGAAAACTTGGCAAGACTAGTTTACTTCCTGCAGGAACAGTGCAACTCACCTGAACAGAGGAGACAGGGACATTTATAACATTTTTTTTTTTTTTTTTTTTTCTAAGATGGGGCTTCGCCATGATGGCCAGGCTGGTCTTGAACTCCTGACCTCAGGTGATCCACCCACCTCGGCCTCCCAAAGTGCTAGGATTACAGGCATGAGCCACTGCACCCGGCCCATTTATAACTTTTATAACCTGACGCAATCGCCTTACTGCTGTGTCCAGTTTTCATTGGCCAGAATGGGACCTCACATTCTATGCTTGACCCAATTGGCTAAAAACTTGGAAATTTTCTATAGAAGTAAAGGCAGAGGAGAACAAAGGAAAAGAGGAAGTAACTTGAGGAATGCCAGAGAGAGAGAGAGAGTCATTATTTCAATGACTTCCTGAGTTAAAAAAAATAGAAATTTATCCCCCATAGGGGTCAGGCGTGGTGGCTCATGTCTGTAATCCCAGCACTTTGGGAGGCCGAGGCGGGTGGATCATGAGGTCAAAAGATCAAGACCATCCAAAGAAGAAAAAGATATGTATCCCCCATAATAGGGCTGTATAGCAGATTCTAGTCTAAGAGTTATGGTGACACTATAGACTTTAAATTTTTCTCCTTAAGTTGTTCTAAAGATTACTGACTGGATAACAGAGAAGTATCTGTGCAGTTGCTAATACTTGTAGTTTTTTTTTTTTTTTTTTATTTTTTCTGGGTAACAATTGTGTTTCTCTTGTTACCCAGGCTGGAGTGCAATGGCATGATCTCGGCTCACCGCAACCTCCGCCTCCTGGGTTCAGGCAATTCTCCTGCCTCAGCCTCCTGAGTAGCTGGGATTACAGGCATGCGCCACCATGCCCAGCTAATTAGTAGAGGCGGGGTTTCACCGTGTTGACCAGGATGGTCTCGATCTCTTGACCTCGTGATCCACCCGCC
>NW_022437139.1:723491-735091 GCF_009761245.1 Sapajus apella
ATCTCTTGACCTCGTGATCCACCCGCCTCGGCCTCCCAAAGTGCTGGGATTACAGGCTTGAGCCACCGCACCTGGCCTTATCTGTATCTTTAATAGAGATGGGATTTCACCATGTTGTCCAGGCTGGTCTTGAACTCCTGACCTCGTGAACTGCCCACCTCAGCCTCCCAAAGTGCTCATGAGCCACCACGCCTGGTCCAAAAGGTCTCTCTTTAATTGGCATTTAAAAAACTCAAAGACATATGTGACCATGGGGACATTATAACCTATGAATGACATTATAATGACAAAATCCCAAATTAATAAAACTGAGAGTGGCACTAAGACCCCTGAGTTTTGGTTGCACTTTGACCTATGCAAGAACTTAACCAAAATGAGAAAATGTTGTAAACATTTTGAAGGCCATCATTCTGGAACGAGCCTGTGCACTAGGCCCAAACAGACCAAATCAAACCACATGGAGTCACTCACCATAAATGTGACATAATCAAACTAAAAACTTAAGGAAATAGGGAGATCCTTAGAATCTGCGGGCCAGGTTTTGCTTTTCTTTTGTAAACAGAAAATTTGAACACAAGGAGGTCCCCTCTACTGTAAACGTTTAAAAAAAAATAACCTGGAGTCCAGTTTTCACTCTATAAAACCCACAGTTCTGCTATTTTAAAGTGGGATTTTTTTTTTTTTTTTTTTTTTTTAAGATTAGGTTTCACCATGATGGCCAGACTGGTCTTGAACCCCTGACCTTAGGTGATCCACCCACCTCAGCCTCCCAAAGTGCTGGGATTACAGGCATGAGCTACTGCACCCGGCTTAAAGTGGAATTTGAGACTAAATAAGCACTTTTTTTTTTTTTTTTTTAACACAGAGTTTCATTTTTGTCACCTAGGCTGGAGTGCAATGACTCAATCTCAGCTTTCTGCAACCTCTGCCTTCTGAGCTCAAGCAATTCTCCTGCCTCAGCCTCTCAAGTAGCTGGGATCACAGGCACCCACCACCAACCCCGGCTAATTTTTGTATTTTTAGTAGAGACGGGGTTTCACCATGTTGACTAGAATGGTCTCAATCTCTTGACCTCGTGATCCACCCGCCTCGGCCTCCCAAAGTGCTGGGATTACAGGCGTGAGCCACCGCGCCCGGCCCGATTTTTTGTATTTTTAATAGAGACGGGGTTTCACCATGTTGACCAGGATGGTCTCGATCTCCTGATCTCGTGATCCACCCGCCTCAGCCTCCCAAAGTGCTGGGATTACAGGCATGAGCCACTGCGCCCGGCTGAGCTAGATTTTAAGGTTGCTGTTACATAGGAACCTAGACCACCAGCATCACTTCAGTGGAATTACCTGCTATTTAATTATTTTAACATTTATCAGAAGCACTGGTGTCCCCCTGCATTTTCCAAATGTGTGGCAAACAGGATTTGCCAGTCTTGTAGTAAAATTTTTTTTTTTTTTTTTGAGACCTACTCTCTATCTGCTACCCAAGCTGGAGTGGATTAGCGCAGTCTCAGCTCACTGCAACCTCTGCCCCCCAGATTCAAGTGATTCTCCTGCCTCAGCCTCCTGAGTAGCTGGGGCTACAGGTGTGTGCCACCACCCCTGGCTTGTTTTTTGTATTTTCAGTAGAGATGGGGTTTCACCTTATTAGCCAGGATGGTTTGAATCCCCTGACCTTGTGATCTGGCTGCCTCGGCTTTCCAAAGTGCTGGGATTACAGTCGTGAGCCACTGCGCCCAGCTGCAGTAAAATCTTAAATTCCCAATTTCTTTCCAACATTCCCCAAAGCCAATTTCTCCCTTCAATTCACAACACTATCAACTATTTTTGTTCCTTTATTGTACCTTTCAGAAACAGTATTCTAATTAATCAATTTTTCACAGAGCAATGGATGACACTTTTAAAAACGCTTGTTTTCTATTTGTAAATATTTTACATGAGAGAAAAGTAAAAAATAATCCCTTAGGCCGGGCGCGGTGGCTCAAGCCTGTAATCCCAGCACTTTGGGAGGCTGAGGCGGGTGGATCACGAGGTCAAGAGATCGAGACCATCCTGGTCAACAAGGTGAAACCTCGTCTCTACTAAAAATACAAAAATTAGCTGGGCATGATGGTGCGTGCCTGTAGTCCCAGCTACTCGGGAGGCTGAGGCCGGAGAATTGCTTGAACCCAGGGGGCGGAGGTTGCAGTGAGCCGAGATCGTGCCATTGCACTCCAGTCTGGGCAACAACAGCGAAACTCCGTCTCAAAAAAAAAAAAAAAAAAATCCCTTTAAATTCCACTGTCGAAAATCTTTCTGCTTTTTTTTTCTTTTATTTTCCATAGGCTCAAATGCCTTACCAGTACATCTTTGAATTGAGGTTTTCCTTTGGAAACTTGATGGGGTCATGTGTGCTCAGGCTCACTCTGGTCTTTTTTTAGTCTTGAGTTCTGGAACTGTCTTCAGTATTTCTTTTTTTTTTTTGGAGACAGAGTCTCACTGTGCCAACCAGGCTGGAGTGCAGTGGTGCAATCTCGGCTCAATGCAACATCCACCTCCTGAGTTCAAGCAATTCTCTGCCTCAGCCTCCTCCAGAGCAGCTGGGATTACAGGCACCCGCCACCACACCCGGCTAATATCTTTTGTATTTTTAGTAGAGATGGGGTTTCTCCATGTTGGTCAGGCTGATCTGAAACTCCTGACCTCAGGTGATCTGCCTGCCTCAGCCTCCCAAAATGCTGGGATTGCAGATATGAGCCACTGCACCCAGCCTATAGTTATTTTCCTTTCTTATTTTTTTGAAATGGCTTCTTGGTCTGTCGTACAGGCAGGAGTGCAGTGATGTGATCTTGGCTCACTGTAAACTCCACTTAAAAGAGTCCTTTCTAGGCCGGGCGCGGTGGCTCAAGCCTGTAATCCCAGCACTGTGTGAGGCCGAGGCGGGTGGATCACGAGGTCAAGAGATCGAGACCATCCTGGTCAACATGGTGAAACCCCGTCTCTACTAAAACTACAAAAAATTAGCTGGGCATGGTGGCGCGTGCCTGTAATCCCAGCGACTCAGGAGGCTGGGGCAGGAGAATTGCCTGAACCCAGGAGGCGGAGGTTGCGGTGAGCTGAGATCGCGCCATTGCACTCCGGCCTGGGTAACAAGAGCGAAACTCCGTCTCAAAAAAAAAAAAAAAAAAAAAAAAAGAGTCCTTTCTATCTTCTCAACCAATCAAATGACAACTAGTTATAAAAAATAAATTTATTGCTGAGGTAGCCCTTCATAGATAGCTGCAGAAACAGGCCCCAGGGACCAAATAGTACTTTTGAGAACCTCCTGAAAGTGGTCACCTCGGCCTTTTATAGCCGAGATAGGAAGGCCCAGGAGAGAGGCAGGAAACACAAAAAAGAGGCAGAGGCTTTAATCGTACCATACAAGCCCACAAACTCCAGAATCCTTGAGGTGCACCTGTTAACTGCTCCACATGTGGTAAGCCAGGGCTTTTTAGGAAGGATGGCCCAGGCAGCATGAGGAAGCCACCTTGATCCTGTCCAATCTGCACTGGAAACCATTGGAAGGAGGACTGTCCTGGGGATACTGGTCATAAGGTACAAGGCTAATCTCCCAAATGATTCAATAGGACTGACAGGCCCCAGGGCTCCTCTCCCTGGCTCTGATAGTCCAGACAACCGTTATCAACCAAGCTTTGGGTGATTCTGGAAATTGAAGGGAGAAAAGTGGACATCCTCCTGGACACTAGGGCTGGCCTTCTGGGTTCAAGTGATTCTTCTGCTTCAGCCTCCTCAGTAGCTGGGACCATAAGCGCACACCACCATGCTGGCTAATTGTGTATTTTTAGTAGAGACAGGGTTTTACCATATTGGCCAGCTGGTCTCGAACTCCTGACCTTATGATTCTCCCAATTCAGCCTCCCAAATTGCTTGGATTACAAGCGTGAGCCACAGCGCCCTGAAGGATGGGCTATTTTAAAAGATGTAGCAGAAATGGTGTTTATGCGTTTTCTATTAATCTATATTTCTTTGGTTTCGTTTTGTGTTCTGAGATGGAGCCTTGCTCTGTTTCCCAGGCTGGAGTACAATGGGATGATTTCGGCTCTCTGCAACCTCCGCCTCCCAGGTTCAAGCAATTCTCCTGCCTTAACCTTCCAAGTAGGTGGGATTACAGGCCCGCACCACCATGCCGGGCTAATTTTTGTATTTTTAATAGAGACAGAGTTTCACCATGTCAGCCAGGCTGGTCTGGAACTCCTCACCTTAGGTGATCCACCCACCTCGGCCTCCCAAAGCACAGGGATTACACCTGTGAGCGATCATGCATGGCCTAACATATATTTGTTGTTATGAATACTTATCTGTGAAAGAAAAAGAAATCTCAGGACCCCGAAATCACTAAGCCAATGGAAAAGTCAAGCTGGGAATTGTCACGCAAGCCTGTCTCCCATTTTATTTCTAAATAAGATAGCTGCAAATATAAAACACTACATACCGCCAGGCATGGTGACTCACACCTGTAATCACAGCACTTTGGGAAGCTGAGGTGGGTGGATCATTTGAGTTCTGGAATTTGAGACCAGCCTGACCAACACAGTGAAATCCCGTCTCCACTAAAAGTACTAAAAGATTAGCTGGGCATGGTGGTACATGCCTGTAGTCCCAGCTACTCGAGAGTCTGACACAGGAGAATCTCTTGATTCTTGAATATACTTGAGTATACTCAGGAATCGCTTGGTGGAGGTTGCAGTGAGCTGAGATTACTCCAATGCACTCCAGCCTGAGCAACAGAGTAATACTCCATCTCAAAAACGTAACAAAATGAAAAAAAAATCTTATATACCTTTCTCACAATTTGCTTGCAAAGAAATTTCTTGTGAACAAAGAACAGATAGAACTCAAAATCATCCTCCTGAGGCTCACCTAAGACAAATGCAGATCTGATAGCTTTTTTTACCCTATTGTGTTTTTTTTTTTTTTTTTTTTTTGGGATGGAGTTTCACTCATGTTACCCAGGCTGGAGTGCAATGGCGAGATCTCGGCTCACCGCAACCTCCACCTCCTGGGTTCAGGCAATTCTCCTGCCTCAGCCTCCTGAGTAGCTGGGATTACAGGCACGCGCCACCATGCCCAGCTAATTTTTTGTATTTTTAGTAGAGACGGGGTTTCACCATGTAGACCAGGATGGTCTCGATCTCTCGACCTTGTGATCCACCCGCCTCAGCCTCCCAAAGTACTGGGATTACAGGCTTGAGCCACCGCGCCCGGCCTTTTTACCCTATTGTTAATGTAAGAATGTAGATTCTGTATTCAGTGGAAGGCTAATCAACGACTCAAAAGAATGCAACCTTTTGGCTCTTACCTACTTATGACCTGAAAGACCCCACCTCTAGTTGTCCTGCCTTACTGGATCAAACCAACATTCATCTTACACATATTGATTGATGTCTCATGTCTGCCTGAGATGTATAAAAGCAACCTTGGGCACATGTCTTAGGACCTCCTGGGACTGTGTCACAGGCCTATCCTTTACATTGACAGAATAAACTTTCTGTACTAATCAAGACCTGTCTCAGATACCTTTTGGGTTACACAGTCAAGGCCCTGCTAGCTAGTGCATCCCTGATTGAAGCACCACCATTACAGGGACTCTCGTTTTTGTTTTTTTGAGATGGAGTTTTGCTTTTGTTGCCCAGGTTGGAGTGCAACGGCATGATCTCAGCTCACTGCAACCTCCGCCTCCTGAGTTCAAGTGATTCTCCTGCCTAAGCCTCCCTAGTAGCTGGGATTATAGGCATGCATCACCATGACTGACCAATTTTGTATTTTTAGTAGAATCGGGGTTTCTTTATGCTGGTCTCGACCTCCCGACCTCAGGTGATCTGCCCACCTTGGCCTCCCAAAGTGCTCAGATTACAGGCATGAGCCACCACACCCGGCTGGGGGAACTCTTATATGACTTAATGTACATTATCATCAGTCATTATGATTTTTATGTTAAATTATTGTGTGCCACAGAGGTAACAAATTTCCTTAATTCTGTCTTTGACTATGGCTGTCCTAAAACTTTTTGTCATTCATAAACAATTGCATTGTTTTGGTCCTCTTTAGAAGGTGGTTTTATAATTAGCTATAAAACTCTAACAGGTGCTCTTGAATGCAAGTTTCTGATAACTTTGGAGATTGTGACATCAGAGTAGAGAAAAAAAATTTCAAGACTTGTGGAGAGTTGAAAAGTTCATGAATATGAAGCAGAACAAGGATTAACTGCATCCACTGAACTAATAGAAGACTCAAAAAAAAATTTTTTTTTTTTTTTTTTCCGAGACAAAGTCTCGATTTGTCAACAGGCTGGAGTGCAGTGGCATGACATCAGCTCACTGAAACCTCTGCCTTCCGGGTTCAAGCAATCCTCCTGCCTTGGCATCCTGAGTACTTGGGACTACAGGTGGGTACCACCACGCCCAGCTAATTTTATGTATTTTGAATAGAGATGGGGTTTCACCATGTTGGCCAGGATGGTCTCAATCTATTGAACTCATGATCCGCCCATCTCAGCCTCCCAAAGTCTTGGGATTACAGGCATGAGCCACTGCGCCTGGCCAATAATCTGGTTTTTATAAGTAACAGGGCACAATTGGAGAAGCCGGTTATTTTACCAAGGCTTTGACTGGCATGGTGTTGCTCCTTTTTTTTTTTTTTTTTTTGATAAGGAGTTTCGCTCTTGTTACCCAGGCTGGAGTGCAATGGCGCGATCTCGGCTCACCACAATCTTCGCCTCCTGGGTTCAGGCAATTCTCCTGCCTCAGCCTCCTGAGTCGCTGGGATTACAGGCATGCGCCACCATGCCCAGCTGATTTTTTGGGTGCTGTTTCTTAAAAAAATCAAACTTGATTTATGGAGTCAATAATAGCCCCTTGGGAAAACTGAAATCTTGCCTACACTGTCCCTGTACTATGACATTTTGTACTTACCACAGATCAGGATTTCTGACCTGTGGTAAGTAAAAAATACCACTTTCTGAAAAATTCAGGAGCTCCAGGTTTATCTTGAATTCTCAAGAGGAGAGAAATTCACCCAACTCAGGTATTGAATGGTACAAATCCATGGCTGGGCTTGGCTTTTAAAGACCTTTTTTTTTTCTACCTGTGCCTCCTGAGTTCAAGCAATTCTCCTGCCTCAGCCTTCCAAGTAGCTGGGATTACAGGCATGCAGCATCATGCTTGGCTAATTTTTTTTGTAGAGGCAGTGTTTCTCCATGTTGGTCAGGCTGCTCTCAAACTCCTGACCTCAGGCTATCTGCTTCCCTCGGTCTCCCAAAGTGCTGGGATTACAGGTGTGAGCCAATGACTCCATCAGGAGATTGTTTTTTATTAGGTGGGCATTATTTATGATCTTTTCTATAGAAAACTAAAGATATTAAAATGTAAGGTACGTAATGAAAATCTAAGTTGAGAGGCTCTTTGGGGTTAGGTTATAATATTGAGTGATACATGAGGTAGGTGTTCAGAGTAATATTCTGCATTATGAGAAGAAAACATGTTGAATTATTTTGCAAATCAAATTGGTATTGTATTTTTGTACTAATTCTACTTTTATATATTATATAAATTTGTATAACATTATAAAAATTTTATAAAATTAAATTTTATAACTTTTATGATGAAAATATAAAATTGGATAAAATAAAATATATAATATTTGAACCTCATATAAAATTTTATATAGGCCGGGCACGGTGGCTCACGCCTGTAATCCCAGCACTTTGGGAGGCAGAGGCGGGTGGATCATGAGGTCAAGAGATCGAGACCATCCTGGTCAACATGGTGAAACCCCGTCTCTACTAAAAATACAAAAAATTAGCTGGGCGTGGTGGCGCGTGCCTGTAATCCCAGCTACTCAGGAGGCTGAGGCAGGAGAATTGCCTGAACCCAGGAGGTGGAGGTTGCGGTGAGCCGAGATCGCGCCATGGCACTCCAGCCTGGGTAACAAGAGTGAAACTCCGTCTCAAAACAAACAAACAAACAAAAAATTTATATAATTTACAAAATTATATAAAATTATAAAAATATATAAAATTATATAAAGATGCAGTACTTTTTAAAAATTTTAGATTGTGAAATTAATAGTGCAATTCAACATTTTTAAGATGTTACATAGTATTTTACATGCAGTGAGGTGTTATTATGCCACAACCTTTATCCTCTTCCACTTTACTCAAGGGTGTAGGTAAAAGATGGTAACAATATGCTATTTAGTAGCATAATGGATGAACATCTCTAGTGATTTTTTTTTGTGCCAGTAACCTTCAACTGCAAATAAGTTAAAGAATATTGTTTCTGTAGGTTAAATTTTTATTCTGTTTTTAATCATTTAAATTTAATTTTGATATACTTTTAAAAAATTTCTATGAAGCATGTCGCTGGTAATGTCGTAGAGGTTGTATTATATCTGTAGATCATTTGTGTAATACAAATATTTAACTATTAATAATGCCAGTTCATGAATGAGTACTAATAATTCATTATGTATTACTTAATTTCTATCATGTCCTTTAGAGTTGAATGTATTGTTGTCATAACCAATATGAAATCTCACCAATATGATTTCTTTTACTGTTACAAAATTTAGAAAAGTTTGAGGTGTTGTCAAAAGCATGTCATGTTTCTGCTTTGCAGAGTTTCTCTCCAGTATGAATTATCTCATGTCTTTTAAGAACTGAGGACTAGGTAAAGGCTTTGCCATATTTTTCACACTCATAGGTTTTCTCTACAGTGCGAATTTTCTTATGTTTAGTAAGATAGGAGTACCGGTTAAAGGCTTTGTCACATTCATCACATTTGTAGACTTTCTCTCCTGTATGAATACTCTTAGGTCTAGTAAGGTATGAGGATAGGGTAAAGCCTTTTCCACATTCTTCACATTTGTAGGGTTTCTCTCCAGTATGAATTATTTTATGATTAGTAAGGTGTGAGGACTGTTTAAAATCTTTGCCACATTCTTCACATTTGTAGGGTCTCTGTCCAGTATGAATCAACTTATGTTTACTAAGAGTTGAGAATACGTTAAAGGCTTTGTCACATTCTTTACATTTGTAGGGTTTCTCTCCAGTATGAATTATCTTATGTCTAGTAAGGTATGAGGATAGGGTAAAGCCTTTGCCACATTCTTCACATTTGTAGGGTTTCTCTCCTGTATGAATTCTCTTATGTCTAGTAAGGTGTGCATGCCGGTTAAAAGCTTTGCCACATTCTTCACATTTGTAGGGTTTCTCTCCAGTATGAATTCTCTTATGTGCAGTAAGGTATGAAGATAGGGTAAAGGCTTTGCCACATTCTTCACATTTGTAGGGCTTCTCTCCTGTATGAAATTTCTTATGATTAGTAAGGTTTAAGGACTGTTTAAAAGCTTTGCCACATTCTTCACATTTGTAAGGTCTCTCTTCAGTATGAATTATCTTATGTTTAGTAAGGTGTGAAGACCGATTAAAAGCTTTTCCACATTCTTCACATTTGTAGAGTTTCTCTCCAGTATGAATTTTTTTATGTCTACTAAGAGTTGAGGAATCCTTAAAAGCTTTTCCACATTCTTTACATTTGTAAAATTTCTCTGCAGTATGAACTCTCCTGTGTGTACGAAGGGCTGAGACCCAGGAAAAGGTTTTGCCACATTCTTCACATTTGTAGGGTTTCTCTCCTGTATGCATTATGTTATGTCTATTAAGAGTTGAGGAATCCTTAAAAGCTTTTCCACATTCTTCACATTTGTAAAATTTATCTGCAGTATGAACTCTCCTGTGTGTACGAAGGGCTGAGACCCAGAAAAAGGCTTTGCCGCATTCTTCGCATTTGTAGGGTTTCTCTCCTGTATGAATTATCTTATGTCTAGTAAGGTATGAGGATAGGATAAAGCCTTTGCCACATTCTTCACATTTGTAGGGTTTTTCTTTAGTATGAATTATCTTATGTGTAGCAAGGGTTGAGAATACACTAAAGGCTTTGCCACATTCTTCACATTTGTAGGGTTTCTCTCCAGTATAAAATTTCTTATTACTAATAAGGTTTAAGGACTGTTTAAAAGCTTTGCCACATCCTTCACATTTATAGGGTTTCACTCCAGTATGAATTATCTTACGTTTACTAAGGTTTGAGGACCAGTTACAAGCTTTTCCACATTGTTCACATTTGTAGAGTTTCTCTCCAGTATGAATTATCTTATGTCCAGTAAGAGTTGAGGAATTCTTAAAAGCTTTTCCACATTCCTCACATTTGTAGAGTTTCTCTCCAGTATGAATTATCTTGTGTCTACTAAGACTTGAGAAATGCTTGAAACCTTTTCCACATTCTTCACATTGGTAAGAATTCTCTCTAATATGAATTCTTTTATGTTGACTTAGGTGTAAAAGCATGCAAAATGATTTGCCACATTTTTTACATTTGAAAGGTTTCTTTCCAATATGTCTTGTCTTATGTCTATTTGAATTTAGCAATTTAAGAAAGACTTTCACATATTTATCACATTGAAGTATTTTGCTTCTGTTAGCTGTCAAACACTGGTTTAGTTCATTATAACTTTCTTTGTGCACATTAAACTTATTCACACTTTTACAGCCTTTTCTTATCTGTAAATCCTTATGTCCACATTTTTCATATTCTCTCAGTACCACTTTTTGAAAAGAATCTTTTATGCCTGGCCTTGGCCAAAGGTCTTCGCCAAAATGAGAACACAGAACTGAAAGAAATAAAAATAACAAATTACTCCACTTACTAGGCTGAGATAAATATACATCCTAACCTATAACATCATATAAACTACATAAATAAGATAGCATAGCAAAATAGCAAAGGCCCTAATTTTTAAGACATATATATGTTAAAAAAAAAACATACTAACCAAAATACATCTGAGTAGAAATTATAAATGAATTGTTTCAAGTGCCCCAGGTGAGCACAATGCAAAAAGCACATAGAAGAAGAAGAAAAAAAAAAACAAACAATTTGTTATATTTACCCAGCACAGCTCTTTAATTTTCTTTAAGTAAAAAATAAACACAAAATTTCAGATAAGACACACTCTAAGAACATGTTTTGTTTTGTTTTTTTAAAGACGGAGTTTCACCATGTTGGTCAGGCTGGTCTTGAACTCTCGACCTCAGGTGATCCACCTGCCTTGGCCTCCAAAGTGCTTGGATTACAGGCGTGAGCCACCACACCGTGCCTAAGAAAACATGTTTTTGAGACTCTTAGAATCTCTGACCCAGATAATTATTCAAAGTATGTCAGGAGAAAGCTGTATTATAAAGATTGGGACACGTTAACTTTAATGTTCAAATTTTAATAAAAGATTAAAATGTATATAAAGAAGAGCAATGTGGTGTGGTTTTGAGAAAAATATAAAATTTTCAGAAAGAAATAAAAATTGAGGCTGGGCGCGGTGGCTCAAGCCTGTAATCCCAGCACTTTGGGAGGCCGAGGCGGGTGGATCACGAGGTCAAGAGATCGAGACCATCCTGGTCAACATGGTGAAACCCCGTCTCTACTAAAAATACAAAAAATCAGCTGGGCATGGTGGCGCGTGCCTGTAATCCCAGCTACTAAGGAGGCTGAGGCAGGAGAATTGCCTGAACCC
>NW_022437139.1:735491-737192 GCF_009761245.1 Sapajus apella
AAAAAAAAAAAAAAAAAAAAAAAAAAAAAAAAAAAAAAAAAAAAAATTAAAAATAAGTTAATGAGTGAACTGTGAACACAGAGAACTATAAAAAATCAGAAAAGTGTAAGTAACAAAAATATTAAAAAAAAAAAAACAGCCCAGGTGTGGTGGCTCACACCAGTAATCTCAGCACTTTGGGAGGTCAAGGTGGGCCAATCACAAGGTCAGGAGATTGAGACCATTCTGCTCAACATGGTGAAACCCCTTCTCTACTAAAAATACAGAAATTAGCTGAGGATTGTGGCAGGCGCCTATAATCCCATCTACTTGGGAGGCTGAGGTAGGAGAATTGCTTGAACCGAAAAGGCAGAGATTACAGTGAGCCGAGATCACGCCACTGCATTCCAGCCTGGTAACAGATTGAGACTTCATCTAAAAAAAAAAAAAAAAAAAAGAAAAGAAAAGAAACCCGGAAATTAACTATTTTAAAAGTCACAGAAAAGAGAATCTTAGGAGCTGTGAGATAAAAGTGATATGTTGGCTGGGAGTATTCCTCATACATGTAAACCCAGCACATTGGGAGGTTGAGGCAGAGTATTATCTGAGGTCAGCAGTTTAAGACCAGCCTAACCAACATGGAGAAACTCTGTACCTACTAAAAATACAGACTTATTTAGGCTCTAAGTTTGTATGTGGTGGCGTATCCCTGTAATCCCAGCAACTCAGAAGGCTGAGGCACGAGAAACGCTTAAACCTGAGATGCAGAGGTTTTGGTGAGCTGAAATTGTTTCAGTGCACTCCAGCCTGAGCAAGAAGAGTGAAACCCTACCCCCACCAAACAAATGAAAAAAAAAAAAAAACGAAAAATGTACCAATACATAGACATAAAACACATTCATCAGCATGCTCTTGTTCAAAAGGTTGAAATAATATCTTGAAGATGTTCATAATGTTCAATGTGATGTACAGAGTAAATACAGTGTTTTTCAAAATTTCACATTCCATTTTGAGGAAATAAAAGTAGCAACCTCACCAGTATATGAAATCTCAAGAGACAATGAAGAACCCAACAGTCTTCAAAAGAAGAAACAATGATAAAGGCATTACAGTTTCTGATTTGAAAACACATTACAGGACGTTTTTGAGAGAGGGGGCTAAAAAAGAAAAAAAAGAAAAAACACTGCAGGCCAGGCACAGTCGTGCACGCCTGTAATCCCAGCTACTTGGGAGGCTCAGGCAGGAGAATCACTTGAACCTGGGAGGCAAAAGTTAATGGTGAGCTGAGATCGCACCACTGTACTCCAGCCTGGGTGACAAAGCAAGACTCCATCTCAAAAAAAAAAAAAAAAAAAAGCCAATGGAACAGAGACCACTAATCACACACATGTGAGTACACATGATGCAAAAAGAGAACTCATATGCCATGAAGAGGATTTTGGCTTTCACTGTAAACTTGAAGGCAGATCAATGTAGGAAAAGTAGACTCCTTGGAGAATTTGAAAGCATAAGAGAGAAGATGGCCCTATGTCAGAACACAACAAAACAAGCAAACCCCTCAGCCTTCCCAGAAACTATTTGCTTTGGAACAGAGCTTCCCAAAACACATTGTAGGGACTGGCTTTTTTTTTCTTTTTTTTCTTTTTGTCATTCCATTTTTATTTTTCTTAGTTACTTTGATTTGTGGTTTTTCTTTTTTTTTTTTTTTTTTCCCATTTATTT
>NW_022437139.1:737292-755165 GCF_009761245.1 Sapajus apella
CTTGGGTTTCAGGGGTGTGCCCCACCGCCCCCAGCTTTTTTTTTTTTTTTTTTTAAATCTTCCAACCTTTTAACTATGTCAACTGTTTTATTTACTCTCACCTACCTGGGGGCTTGGCTACCATACTGTGTCTCTTCATATCTTTTCCTTGCTGCAGACAGGTGACCAGATCTGCCTCAGAGACAGCAATACCTGCTTTATTAAAAATAAAGTACATGAATCTTGCTCACATTCTCAAATTATCAATCTAGTATCATGCTTAGTAAAGATGATATCATAGAATATTCTAGAAAATTAATCCCAAAATACTATTAATGACAGAAAATTCTTAACATTTAGAAAATATTTTAAATTAATAAGTTCTTAATTTTACTACCAGTACTTATGAGTCAAAAATTAGTGGTGGCAAGTAGAATTACATAGGGGCAACAATATTTTATACCACTAAATTTCTGAAATTGCCACTACTCTAGAGTAAAGGATACAGACCAACTCAGGAATGTAAAAAGTTCAGGCCAAGATAAAACATTTAAGTTTTTTCTACATGGACAATTCCTCAAGATTTTTTGAAAAAATGGATTAGAAATTTATTTATGGAAAGCATAAATTACCAAAAGTTATTTTAGAAAAACAGAGAAATGAAACCTTTAGGATATATAAGGAATTGTGTATTAAAGTTATTCTCACCTAAGAAAGCCAGGTTTCTGTAGTTCTCTAACATCACTTTTCTATACAAATCCTGCTGAGCAGGGTTCAGGTACTGCCACTCCTCCAGAGAGAATTCTATGGCCACATCCCTAAATGTCAACGGCCCCTGAAAAACACACACACACACACACACACACACACACACACACACACACACAGAGAGAGAGAGAGAGAGAGAGATTTACAACTGTCCATGGGTGGAATTTATTAAGTTAAGGTTAAATGAAAGAGTAAGGAAAATTGGTTCTGACTTACAGAAATGACTAAAATTATCCAACCATTTTTAACACAGAAATATTATCTAATTTATTCTCTAACTCTGAGAAAAGAGAATGGTATAAGATCCACAACACCAGTATATATAATACTTTTATGAATGATAAAGTATAAAACTAAAGGCATAAGCACAAACGTACAGTTTTAGTGCTATATTGCATCACAAAGAATCAGTTGTCAATACGTTTCAGACAGAAAAAACATGTTGAATTAGAAGGCACCTTTTACGGCAGGGTGAGGTGGCTCACACCGGTAATCCCAGCACTTTGGGGACTGAGGCGGGGAGATCACAAGGTCAGGAGTTTGAGTCCAGCCTGGTCAGCATGGTGAAACCCTGTCTCTACTAAAAATAACAAAAAATTAGCAGGCATGGTGGCAGGCATCTATAGTCCCAGCTACTCGGGCAGCTGAGGCCAGAGAATTGCTTGAACCCAGCAGGTGGAGGTTGCACTAAGCCAAGATAATGCTACTGCACTCCGGGTGACACAGCAAGACTCAATCTCAGAAAAAAAAAAAAAAAGAAAGAAAGGCACCTCTTACATTTTAATGTGTAAATTAAACTGGAGATCTTGTGCATTTTTTTCTTCAGAAGATCTAAAATAAAGTCTGAGTTTCTGAATTTTTTTTTTTTCTTTTCCAGTCCCTAAGCTCTTTTATTCAATTGTATATGAGTTTCTGAATTTCTAATAAGCTCACTAGTAATGCCAAAGTGTTTGGCACAAAACGAGTATTTTGCCAAACATCCAGTAAGTAGAAACAAACATCCTGTGTTTTATCCAGTTATTCTGACCTGTAAACAAAGAGTCTTCATTTTCCAAAGACAGAGATGTGCAAAAAAAAAAACAAGAAGGCAGCTGCCAGATTAAATTATGTGATGGTTTATGCACAGCTCTTCTTTAGCTGCATAAATAAACTTAATAATGGCCGGGCGCGGTGGCTCAAGCCTGTAATCCCAGTACTTTGGGAGGCCGAGGCGGGTGGATCACGAGGTCAAGAGATCGAGACCATCCTGGTCTACATGGTGAAACCCCGTCTCTACTAAAAATACAAAAAATTAGCTGGGCATGGTGGCGCGTGCCTGTAATCCCAGCTACTCAGGAGGCTGAGGCAGGAGAATTGCCTGAACCCAGGAGGCGGAGGTTGCGGTGAGCCGAGATCGTGCCATTGCACTCCAGCCTGGGTAACAAGAGCGAAACTCCGTCTCAAAAAAAAAAAAAACTTAATAAGGAGGAGAAATATAAGTAACTCTATAGTGAAATATATATTTTAGAGAGCTCTTTAAGTAAATTTTCTTTTCTTTTTTTTGAGACAGAGTCTGGCTCTGTCACCAGGCGTCAGGCTGGAGTGCAGTGGCACAATCTCAGCTCACTGCAACCTCTGCCTTCTGGGTTCAAGCAATTCTCCTGCCTCAGCCTCCCAGGTAGCTGGGACTACAGGCATGTGCCACCATGCCCAGCTAATTTTTTGTATTTTTTTAGTAGAGACAGGGTTTCACCATGTTGGCCAGAATGGTCTTGATCTCTTGACCTTGTGATCCACCCATCTTGGCCTCCCAAAGTGCTGGGATTATAGGCATTAAGCCACCGTGCCTGGTTTTATTAAGCCCATAAACCCAACTGGGCTAGGACAATTTTTTTTCTTTTTTCTTTTTTTTGGTGCCATGACTCAGATAGGAACCAAGGCTGATGCGGGCACAGTACAATGTTTTACGATGTGCTGATGTACAGTGAAGAAGAAAGCATCACTGCTGAGATACTGCTCCCCAAAAAGAAAATTATAGTCTGAATTTAACCATACAGAAAAATCAGTTTTATGCAGCGTTCAAGATACAGATATCTTCCATGTTCCGTAATTTTTTTTTTTTTTTTTTTTTTTTTTGGAGACGGAGTTTCGCTCTTGTTACCCAGGCTGGAGTGCAATGGCGTGACCTCGGCTCACCGCAACCTCCGCCTCCTGGGTTCAGGCAATTCTCCTGCCTCAACCTCCTGAGTAGCTGGGATTACAGGCACGCGCCACCATGCCCAGCTAATGCTTTTTGTATTTTTAGTAGAGACGGGGTTTCACCATGTTGACCAGGATGGCCTCGATCTCTTGACCTCGTGATCCACCCGCCTCGGCCTCCCAAAGTGCTGGGATTACAGGCTTGAGCCACCGTGCCCGGCCTGTTCCGTAATTTTTAATAACAATTTAAAGTAGTCTTTATCACCCTCGAGAGCAGGTATCTCCTAATAATTTTTGTTTCAGAGCTTTTGTAATAACCGAGTGAGTTAGAAGGAATGCACCACACACTGAGTTCCAAATTAAGAGTCCTTTTTATTGGCCGGCGACCTCGACTAATGCTCAAAGTTCTCTTGGCCCCAAGGAAGGGGCTTGATTATCTTTTATACCTAGATTTATGTAGGGGAGCCGGAGCCTAGCTGAGGCAGAATTTTACAGAAGCAGAACCAGCAAGTTAGGTAAGGAAGCTGGTAACCAGGGGACAGGAAGTTCCCAGGATTGTTGGTTGCTAAGGGTATATCCATACAATCACTAAGAGGGATACCAGGGGGAGCTTTCCATACAATCAATCACCAAGGAAGGGATTCACAATAGCAGATAGACTTGGGAAGTAGGATGTGGTTACAGTGGTTACAGGTGCCGTGAACCACTTTTAACCCTTCAAAGCTTTGAGTGCAGTTCAAAGCTTTGAGTGCAGTTCAAAGCTTTGAGTGCAGCATGTGACCCAGTAATGCACCGGAGAGGCCTCAGCAGAGAGGGAAAGGCTCAAGAGGGCTTGTCAGGTTTGCAGCTAAGATGGAGTCAGTTAGGCTAACCCAGGTTAGGTTATTACACTTTCAGGGTAATAAATGCCATCTTGTCTAAATAAGCATTTTCTTTTTTCTTTTTTTTTTTTTTTTTGAGACGGAGTTTCGCTCTTGTTACCTAGGCTGGAGTGCAATGGCGCGATCTCGGCTCACCGCAACCTCCACCTCCTGGGCTCAGGCAATTCTCCTGCCTCAGCCTCCCGAGTAGCTGGGACTACAGGCACGCGCCACCACGCCCAGCTAATTTTTGTATTTTTAGTAGAGACGGGGTTTCACCATGTTGACCAGGATGGTCTCGATCTCTTGACCTTGTGATCCACCCGCCTCGGCCTCCCAAAGTGCTGGGATTACAAGCTTGAGCCACCGCGCCCGGCTAAATAAGCATTTTCTTAATCCTGTTCCACATAGAGCTAATGAATGAAACCTCAACATTACATGTTCTCCATCTTTATTAAGGACCCCAGCTTTCCCCCAATAGGAATCTTGAGCATCCACACCTTTCCATGTTCAACAGCAACAAAGGCAACGTTTTTAATATTGCAGATTATAAATGCATGGTGAGAATTCTGCATGGCATATAAAAAGCCATGATTTAGAAAGTGCAGAGATGGCTCTGTGATTAAGGAGATAAATATTTAGCAAACACCCTTGACTGTCAACAGAATTTTAAAAATTAATTAAACTCGGCCGGGCGCGGTGGCTCAAGCCTGTAATCCCAGCACTTTGGGAGGCCGAGGCAGGTGGATCACGAGGTCAAGAGATCGAGACCATCCTGGTCAACACGGTGAAACCCCGTCTCTACTAAAAATACAAAAATTAGCTGGGCGTGGTGGCGCGTGCCTGTAGTCCCAGCTACTCGGGAGGCTGAGGCAGGAGAATTGCCTGAGCCCAGGAGGCGGAGGTTGCGGTGAGCCGAGATCGCGCCATTGCACTGCAGCCTGGGTAACAAGAGCGAAACTCCGTCTCAAAAAAAAAAAAAAAAAAAAATTAATTAAACTCATTAGAGCAAAAGAAACACAAGTAGAGAAGTAAAGGTTTGTGGCAACTAAATGCTTGGCACTCCAGGAGGCAGAGTGTACACAGCTCTTCATCTGACACGTTTAGCTAAAACAAACACAAAAAAAAGCCAATTTTTTTCTTTCACCATTTTTGGAAATTCTTTTTCAGATGATGTTCTCTGGAGTAGTTACACCAGTATCCTCAGAAAATTCCTTTAAAGGTGTCAGCACAGGCCGGGTGCGGTGGCTCAAGCCTGTAATCCCAGCACTTTGGGAGGCCGAGGTGGGTGGATCACAAGGTCAAGAGATCGAGACCATCCTGGTCAACATGGTGAAACCCTGTCTCTACTAAAAATACAAAACATTAGCTGGGCATAGTGGCGCGTGCCTGTAATCCCAGCTACTCAGGAGGCTGAGGCAGGAGAATTGCCTGAACCCAGGAGGCGGAGGTTGCGGTGAGCCGAGATCGCGCCATTGCACTCCAGCCTGGGTAACAAGCGTGAAACTCCGTCTCAAAAAAAAAAAAAAAGGTGTCAGCACCACCTGTTTACCTGCTAGCCTCACACCCACAGATAAAAGAACTAAGACCTGCAGAAAAAGCCCACCCATTTCTGTTTTATATAACAGAAGACTTTCAGGAACAACGAGCTGCTCCATTAATATAAAAATAGGTGTCTCTATTTCTGTATTCAGGAGTCCATGCGCACCACAAATACCAGCAAGTTCTGCTGCAGTAATGGAAATATAGGTCACACTGACCTCTCCCTATCAAAACCAAATAGAACAGTTCCTGTGACCACGTGTAAAGGTGAAACTTCACTCTCATGAATGTATCTTGAACCCCTCATACTTAATTCTGGTCTCACCTCAGAGTCACATGAGACACAATTAAAACAACATATGCCGGGCGCGGTGGCTCAAGCCTGTAATCCCAGCACTTTGGGAGGCCGAGGCGGGTGGATCACAAGGTCAAGAGATCGAGACCATCCTGGTCAACATGGTGAAACCTCGTCTCTACCAAAAGTACAAAAAATTAGCTGGGCATGGTGGCGCGTGCCTGTAATTCCAGCTACTCAGGAGGCTGAGGCAGGAGAATTGCCTAAACCCAGGAGGCGGAGGTTGCGGTGAGCCGAGATCGCGCCATTGCACTCCAGCCTGGGTAACATGAGTGAAACTCCGTCTCAAAAAAAATAAAATAAAATAAAATAAAATAAAAAATAAAACAACATAAATAGTTTCACCTAGAAAAATAAACACAACCCATGGAAAGGCACAAGTAAAGAGATTTCTGCAAATTGGCCATGTAATCCTACTGAGAAGCCTGGGCTGATAACCACTTAGCTAAGCATTGCCTCCCAAACTTTAATGAGCTCAAAAATCACTTAGTAATGTTGGTCCAACTCTATGTAATGTGATTCTGGAGGTTTGTAAAGGGTCCATGGATGGCTGTTTCAAAGAATTCCCCTGTCAATGCTGATGTGCTCCCCCTGGGCGAGCTATTAGCATTAGCTAGAAAAAGGAGACACAGCACAGAGTCCCTTACACTCAGCACTCTTTTCACACCACAAATACTTCTGGTAGAAATAAAGACAAAAAAGCTCCATTCACTCTTTAGGAGACGTTATCTACAGGCACTCAAAATGGTTCAGCATTTCACATACCGATGCAGGCTTCCCTACAATACAGCCTCTAACAAAAATAGGCTGTCCTGAACCCCTGGTAATAGAATTGTTTACCTTTATACCAAGAAGATTGGGAAAGCACTAAAATCTGAATGTTGTATGTGCCCCGGCAGACTTTGAGGGATTCGTGCCATAAGACCAAAAGTTCTTACGAGATTGTCCAAAACAAAGAAACATGTCAGCAGAGCCTATGGTGGTTCCATGTGTGCTAAATGTGTTTGTGGCAGGATCAAGCATGTTTTCCTCATTGAGGAGCAGAAAATCATCATGAAGATGTTGAAGGGGCAAGAACAGAGTCAGAAAGCTAAATATGAAATTTTTTGAGTAATAAAAATGAAAAGGTTTTTGTTTGTTTAAGAGGGAGTCTCACTCTTGTCTCCAGGCTGGAGTGCAATGGCACGATCTTGGCTCACTGCAACCTCCACTTCCTGGGTTCAAGTGATTCTCCTGCCTCAGCCTCTCGAGTAGCTGGGACTACAGCCATGCACCATCATGCCCAGCTAATTTTAGTATTTTTAATAGAGATGGGGTTTCACCATGTTGGCCAGGATGGTATTGATCTCTTGACCTCGTGATCCGCAAGCCTTGGCCTCCCAAAGTGCCAGGATTACAGGTGTGAGCCACCACGCCCGGCCTAAAAATAAAATATTTTTATAAAAAGACAAAAAAATCTCCACTCTAAAGTTTCATATTCTTTGCTGGCTCCTTAAAGTTTACAGGAAAAACAGAAGGCAGCAATAGAAATAACTAAAAGCTAAATATAGACAGATGAAGATCTACAGATAAAGAAATATAAATATAGAAAAAGTTTAATGTGGGCCGGGCGCAGTGGCTCAAGCCTGTAATCCCAGCACTTTGGGAGGCAGAGGCGGGTGGATCACGAGGTCAAGAGATCGAGACCATCCTGGTCAACATGGTGAAACCCCGTCTCTACTAAAAATACAAAACATTAGCTGGGCATGGTGGCGCGTGCCTGTAATCCCAGCTACTCAGGAGGCTGAGGCAGGAGAATTGCCTGAACCCAGGAGGCGGAGGTTGCGGTGAGCCGAGATCACGCTATTGCACTCCAGCCTGGGTAACATGAGTGAAACCCCGTCTAAAAAAAAAAAAAAAAAAAGAAAAAAAAAGAAAAGAAAAAGTTTAATATAGTTTAGAGAAAATTTTTTGTGTTTATATTTACTTGTTTGTGACTTGTGGAGCGACTACTAGATCTGCAGGAATAAAAACCAAGTTGCTAAATGGAATGTTTCTGTAAGCACTGATTTTACTACAAAATTTAAAAATTAAGATCTTGAAATGTACACTTTATTTTTCTTATGTATCTGTTTTTGGGTTTCAGGATATTGTGAACACCAGCTCTAGAAAGTCAGCACGCTTTACCAGCCAAAACTTGAATCTTTATACATCAGTTTTGTAAGGAAAGACTCCAGGGTGGAGCCAGACCTAAATAAGTCCTCCAAAAAGGGTGAATCTGATCAGAACTGAGGCAGGGAGAAGACCCTAGGTAGAATTTGTTGTCTGTGCCTCTGGGGTATTTCCAGTTCTGTTTTTCCTAAGCTTACCTAAAAACTTAAATTTCAGAGTTTATGTAACTTTAATCTATTTTTGCCACTGCTTTGTCAATTTTATAACATATACTAATAAGCAATTTAAATCAATCTTTTAAAGTTTTCACTTTCTAGGATAATTTTAGAAGATAAATATGTATTCTTAGAAAAGTAAAAAAAAATAAAAAATAAAAATAACAACTCTTCCGTCCATAAATATCCCTTCAGGTAATAACATCAGAAGTTACAACAATATTAAAAAAATAAAATAAAAAGTGGACCGAGTATTTTGTTTGTTTGTTTTGGCACACATCTATTCATTGTACCAACCATATGATGCTTATTTCAATCATGTATCCAGTTGCTAGTCTAGACTAAAAGTTTGTGGATAGTAGGGACCATGACTGCTGTATCTATTTTTTGAATGACCATATATGTAATGGAAGCAATTAGTTTATTTGTTTGAGTCACCAGAGCTGTCACCAGACCTCCTCTTTGTCTTTCACCCAAGTACCAGAAAACTTCAGAAACTCTCATCTGGGCACCAACCAAAGTTATCTCTTGTATCAGGGAGAAGACAACACAGGATAACTCCTTTCTCTTACACCGATACAGAAGCAGAATTAATCATTCTTGTCAGCCTGACACAATTCTGCCCTAGACATCCTCAAATGTCTTAAAGACATCTAGCTGGTTGTGAGAGGATTTCCAGTGACCCAGGGCTGATGGTCGAATGATAACCCAGGCTGGAGTGCAATGGCGCGATCTCGGCTCACCGCAACCTCTGCCTCCTGGGTTCAGGCAATTCTCCTGCCTCAGCCTCCTGAGTAGCTGGGATTACAGGCACGCGCCACCATGCCCAGCTAATTTTTTGTATTTTTAGTAGAGACGGGGTTTCACCATGTTGACCAGGATGGTCTTGATCTCTTGACCTCGTGATCCACCTGCCTCGGCTTCCCAAAGTGCTGGGATTACAGGCTTGAGCCACCGCGTCCGGCCTCTCAGACTGATTCTAAATAGAAAATGGAACTGCCTTGGTGGAGCTCCAGAAGCTGGATCACCTATCCTGATTTGCTAGCTTTTGGGTAAGAAAAAGGACAAGAATATTCTATTCCAATATCATAATTTAAAGGTAGGTATAGTTGTGGTCATGGCCCTGAATACTTTGTGGCCTTGATATCTCACTCTTAAGATGCTTGTTTACACTTAACAGATTGTCATCAGCTTCTATTTACACCTGGAGCCTCTCTCATAACTGTAGCAGTCACTACACAAGATCTGAAAAGCAAAGAGCCACATTCTCAAAGGGGGGCTTTAAAATTCCTGTGTTGACAGCCTGGCACCATTGCTCACGCCTGTAATCCCAGCACTTTGGATGCTGAGGTGGGTCAGCTATCTGATTTTTGACAAAGCTGATGTAAGGAATGTGAAAAGAACTTCCTATTTAAGAAATGGTGCTGGAACAACTAGTTAGAACTACGTAGAAGATTAAAACTGGTCTCTTTCCTTATACCATATGTAAAATCAACTCAGGATGAATTAAAGACTTAAATGCAAAACTTATGATTTAAAAAAAAAAAAAACCTGGAAGATAAATAACCTAGAAACTACCATTCTAGGCATAGAAACTAGCAAAAAGATTTCATGATGAAGATACCAAAAGCAATTGCAACAAAAGCAAAAATTGACAAATGGAACCGAATTAAACCGAAGAGCTCTTGCACAAAAAAGGAAAATATTAACAGACTAAACAATCAACAAAAATTTTTTTAAAGTTGCAAACTATTTTCTTACAGAGATTTAATATCCAGAATTAAGACACTTAAACAACTTTACAAGAAGACAGCATACCACCGTATTAAAAAAGTAGGCAAAAAACATGAACAGATGCTTTTGAAAACAAATATGTAGCTAGCAAAAATATTTTTAAAAATTTTCATCACGCCGGGCGCGGTGGCTCAAGCCTGTAATCCCCGCACTTTGGGAGGCTGAGGCAGGTGGATCACAAGGTCAAGAGATCGAGACCAACCTGGTCAACATGGTGAAACGCCGTCTCTACTAAAAATACAAAATATTAGCTGGGCATGGTGGCACGTGCCTGTAATCCCAGCTACTCAGGAGGTTGAGGCAGGAGAATTGCCTGAACCCAGGAGGCGGAGGTTGCGGTGAGCCGAGATCGTGCCATTGCACTCCAGCCTGGGTAACATGAGTGAAACTCCGTCTCAAAAAAAAAAAAAAAAATTTTCATCACATTAGAGAAACGCAAACAAAACAAAAAACTACAATGAGATACCATCTCACACGAGTCAGAATGGCTATTGTTAAAATAGTGAAGTATCCTAGTCAGGGCACCAGAAAGAAAAAAAGTGAATAACAGGTCAGGCATGGTGGCTTGTGCCTGTAATCCCAGCACTTTGAGAGGCCGAGGCAGGCAGAACACATGGTCAGCAGCTCGAGACCACCCTGGTCTAAAATGATGAAACCCCCATCTCTACTAAAAAAAAAATATAAAAATTAGGCAGGTGCAGTGGCTCACGCCTGTAGTCCCAACTACTTGGGAAGCTGTTGGGAAAAACAGCAGAGGAGAAAGGACTTACAGAGTGCCTACATAAATTGGTTACAAGTAACACATAAACAAGGAAAAACAAACTGCGGAAGACTGCAAGAGGCCTCTGAGGAGGAAGGCCTCTCCATGCCTCATGTTCCAGTGCAGGGTGACCTCAGCTCTGTTACCATGAACGTTGTGCTCAAGGATGTAAAACCCCTTGGTAGCACTATGATGTAGCCAGACTTGTAGGCTCCTTGTAAGGCCAGCGTTCCATCAGCTGTACATAGATAATGAGCTAAAGATAACCACAGGTTCTTGTTTTGTGAAACTCCCAAACCGCCACTATTATCAGTCCTTAGAATGACACACCAGTTCCAGCTCACTGATTCACCCCACCATCACTCCACCCCCACCCTATAGAGGATAGTGATTGTAATCAATAAATGGTGTGGGCCAGGCGCGGTGGCTCAAGCCTGTAATCCCAGCACTTTGGGAGGCCGAGGCGGGTGGATCACGAGGTCAAGAGATCGAGACCATCCTGGTCAACATGGTGAAACCCCGTCTCTACTAAAAAATACAAAAAAAATTCAGCTGGGCATGGTGGCATGTGCCTGTAATCCCAGCTACTCAGGAGGCTGAGGCAGGAGAATTGCCTGAACCCAGGAGGCGGAGGTTGCGGTGAGCCGAGATCGCGCCATTGCACTCCAGCCTGGTAACAAGAGTGAAACTCCGTCTCAAAAAATAAATAAATAAATAAATTAATAAATGGTGTGGATGATCAGAGCTCGGGACCTTCGCTGTTTCCTCCAGGGTAATAAAGTGATGTCCCCCTGGTCCCACTTTTTCTCTTAATCTTTTTCTCATTCCTTCGTCACCACCTAACGGGGTACCCACGGGTGATGCAGGGCTGGCTTCTACAGGAAGCCCAGGCAGAAAAATTGCGTGAACACAGGAGGCCGAGGTTGCAGTGAGCCGAGATCGAGCCGCTGCACTCCAGCCTAGGCGAAGGAGCAAGACTCAGTCTCAAACAAACCACGTAACTGTATCTAACCAGTTACTAAATTTGGTTTTCTTCATCATGCATTTTATAAAAGACTTATCTTCAAGCCTCTCTTATAGACCACAAACTACAAACCATAGCTGGGTGCTCTACAATTCTAGAACCACTCTTTGATTAAATTCTTTATTATTTTTGCAGAGACTCCCATATATTTTTAATAGAAGAAAATAGGAACTGGGAACCCCATGGAACAACGGTGTTCCCATTCATGTACCCGAAGGCCAAGTCAGGATTCTCCCCTGACGACCCTCCCGTGGTCCCTGCACAATCTGGGAGAGAAGCAGCGCTCCGGGTGCAAAGCTACCCAGAAAGTGCTTCAGGCCAGGGCACACTCAGGACGCAGGGAAGAGACAGGACATCCGGGGCCGGCTGTTGACACAGCCACCACCTTATGGCTAAAGGGGACTGAGGCTGAGCTGGGCAAGGAAAACTCAGGCACAGATTGCAGAGCTGACTGTGGGAAGACCTGAGTCCTGTCACAACCACTTCCCACCGGTTCCAACCAACCCCTTCCCCTCTCTCTAGATGTGAGACCCAGCACTCACCATTTCTAGGCTTCCAGGGGATCCCGGCATCTTAGCTGTGGATCTCCCAATGCCTGCAGGTCACAGGGCCACAGAGGCTGGGTTTCTAGGAGCGGAGAACCAGAGGAGTGAAGACGAGACCTGGAGCTCCGGTTGCTGTGAGAGATAAAGGGCCAGCCACATCCCGGAAGCTGTGCTGTTCTTTCCAGCTACGTGCCTGATTGGACGGTTCATAGCCCAGCGTCGCTGATTGGATAACGTTTAAAACCCCACCCTCTCAGGCCCTGCGTGACAGAAGATGTGATTAGATGCCAGACTGAAGAGTGACAGCCTAGGCTGCTGTCTATTCAGCCAGGGCTTCCTCTCTGAACTGAGCTAGGCCCACCACAGAGAGTATTTGCATTCAACCTTGTGTATAAGGTAATATGCATTTGTAAATAACATATCATATGGCTATACATAAATGAAAAGAATATAATAACAAGTGTTTTAAATTTTCAGCTTTTTTTTTTTTTCGTGGCTGGGTTCCATAGCACACGCCTGTAATCCCAGCACTTGGGGAGGCTGGGGCAGGTGGATCACGATGTCAGCATGGCCAAGATGGTGAAACACCATCTCTACTAAAAAATACGAAAATTAGCCGGGCATGGTGGCATATACCTGTAATACCAGCTACTCAGGAGGCTGAGGCAGAAAATTGCTTGAACCCGGGAGTAGGAGGTTGCCTTGAGAAACCCAATGTCCAGGGAGGAAATTCTGCAAGGCTGAGCAGGAACAGTGTTTGCAGATTGCACGTTGCAGGGGGAGAGCAATTAGTTGAGGCAGGAAAAAGTTTCACTTCTTTCTATAGCCACATGATTACTTGTGGTTACCTCAGACGTTCTGGCTTCTGGGGACCATCCAAAGGTGTACGTGTAGGTCACCAAGGTTGTAATGGCCAGGCTTGGCCTCGGAGGCCTAACGTTGGCTTATGGTTCTTTGAACAGGCAGCATGAGATTTTAAAAAGGAGGTAATCCTCTGAGATAAAATGTGAACTACATGTAAATTTTGAATTTTCTAGTAGCCAAACTTTAAAAAGAAACAAGGAGCCAGATGCGGTGGCTCACACCTGCAATCACAGCACTTTGGGAGTCCTACACGGGTGGATCATGAGGTCAGGAGTTTGAGACCAGCCTGGCTAACATGGTGAAACCACGTCTCTACTAAAAATACAAAAGTTAGCTGGACACAGTGGCGGGGGTCTGTAATCCCAGCTATTCAGGAGGCTGAGGCGGGAGAATTGCTTGAACCTGGGAGGCAGATACTGCAGTGAGCAGAGATCGCACCACTATATTCCAGGCTGGGCGAACAGAGCAAGACTCCCTCTCAAAGAAAAAAAAGAAGAAAAAAAAAAAGAAAACAGGGGGCCAGCATCGTGGCTAACGCCTGTAATCCCAGAACTTTGGGCAACTGAGGTGGGCGGATCAAGAGATCGAGACCGGCCGGGTGCGGTGGCTCACGCCTGTAATCCCAGCACTTTGGGAGGCCGAGGCAGGTGGATCACGAGGTCAAGAGATGGAGACCATCCTGGTCAACATGGTGAAACCCCGTCTCTACTAAAAATACAAAAAATTAGCTTGGCATGGTGGTGCGTGCCTGTAATCCCAGCGACTCAGGAGGCTGGGGCAGGAGAATTGCCTGAACCTGGGAGGCGGAGGTTGCAGTGAGCCGAGATCGCGCCATTGCACTCCAGCCTGGGTAACAAGAGCAAAACTCCGTCTCAAAAAAAAAAAAAAAGAGATCGAGACCTTGTTGATCAACATGGTGACATCTCTACTGAAAAAGTACAAAAATAAGCTTGGTATGGTGGCACACGCCTGTAGTTCCAGTTCCTGGAGAGGCTGAGGCAGGATAATTGCTTGAACCTGGTAGGCAGATGTTGCAGTGAGCCGAGATTATGCCACTACACTCCAGCCTGGCTACAGAGTGAAATTCCATCTCAAAAGCAAACAAACAAACAAAAACTAACAAGAAGCAGGTTGAATTCATTGTAATAATGTAATTAGCCTCATATATCCAAATATTATCATTTAATGTGTAAGGAATATGTAATTATTAATTAAGTATATAAATATTTGCAATATTTTTTTTTGAGACAGAATTTTGTTCTGTTTGCCTAGGCTGCGGTGCAATGGAGCGATCTCGGCTCACCACAACCTCTGCCTCCAGGGTTCAAGTGATTCTCCTGCCTTAGCCTCCCACGTACCTGGGATTACAGGTGACCGCCACCAAGCGCAGCTAATTTTTATATATATATATATATATATATTTTTTTTTTTTTTTTTTTTTTTTTTTTTTTGAGACGGAGTTTCGCTCTTGTTAGCCAGGCTGGAGTGCAATGGCGCGATCTCGGCTCACCGCAACCTCCGCCTCCTGAGTTCAGGCAATTCTCCTGCCTCAGCCTCCTGAGTAGCTGGGACTACAGACACGCGCCACCATGCCCAGCTAATTTTTTTTGTATTTTTAGTAGAGACGGGGTTTCACCATGTTGACCAGGATGGTCTCGATCTCTTGACCTTGTGATCCACCCGCCTCGGCCTCCCAAAGTGCTGGGATTACAGGCTTGAGCCACCGCGCCCGGCCAATTTTTTATATTTTTTAGAGGCGGGGGTTTCATCATGTTGGCAGACTGGTCTCAAATTCCTGACCTAGGGTGATCCACCCTCCTCAGCCTCCCAAAGTACGGGCAGGCGTGAGGCACTGTGCCTCACCTGTGGCTCACATTTTATTTCAAAGGATTGCCTCCTTTTTAAAATTTCAGGCTGCCTGCTCAAAGGACCAGAAGCCAGGAAGGTCATAAAATTTGAAATTTTAGAATAGTTGTTATTCTATTCTTTTATTTTGTGAATAGCTATATAGCATGTTATTTACAAGCACATATGACCTTATACACAAGGTTAAAGGCAAACACCCTCTGAGGTGGGCTTGGCTCGGCCCAGGGAGGAAGCTCTGCCTAATAAGGCTGCAGCCTAGGCTGTCACTCTTCATTCAACCCAGCGCTGATCACATCTGTCACTCAGGACCTGAAGGGGCGGGTCTTACACATTATCCTGTAAGGGACTCTGAGCTGGGATAGTTCAATGAGACACGCAGCTGGAGCGGACAGGTGGCTTCCGGGCTTGGTGGGGCCTTTGTCTCTCGATGCAGCCGGAGCTCCAGGTCTTGTCTTCACTGCTCTGTGTCCTCTGCCCCTAGAGGCCCAGCCTCTGTGGCCCTGGGACCTGCAGGTGTTTGGAGATCCACAGCTAAGATGCCAGGAATCCCTGGAAGTCTACACATAGTGAGAGTGCCCAGTCAGACATCCTGAAAGAGGGGAAGGGGCTGGCTGGTACCAGTGGGAGGTGGCTGTGGTGGGACTCAGGACTCCCTGCAGTCAGCTCCACAATCTGCTCCCCCAGTTCTCCATGTCCAGTTCAGCCATAGTCCCTTTCAGCCATAAGATGGCGGCTGCGCTGACAGCAGGGGTCCTGGGCGTCCTGTTTCTTCCTTGCTCAGTGACTGTGCTTTGTCCTGGAGCCCTCTCTGGGCAGCTTTGCACCCGCTGTGCCGAGTATCTACCAGATTGTGCAGGGACCATAGGAGGGTCCTCGGGAGAATCCTGACTTGGCGTGCGGGTTTACGGAAGAGCTTTGGTCCGTGAAGTTCTTAGTTTCCATTTTCTCCTTTTAAAAATCTAAGGCAGCCATTGCAAAAATAAGGAATTTAATCAAAGAGTGATTCAATAATTGCAGAGCACCAGTATGTTTTGCAGTTTGTGGTTTATGAGAGGAGCTTGAAGGAAAGACTTTTATAAGGTGCATGATAAAGAAAACCATATTTAACAATTGGTTAGAGGCCGGGCGCGGTGGCTCACGCCTGTAATCCCAGCACTTTGGGAGGCCGAGGCGGATGGATCACGAGGTCAAGAGATCGAGACCATCCTGGTCAACACGGTGAAACCCCGTCTCTACTAAAAATACAAAAAATTAGCTGGGCATGGTGGCGCATGCCTGTAATCCCAGCTACTCAGGAGGCTGAGGCAGGAGAATTGCCTGAACCCGGGAGGCGGAGGTTGTGGTGAGCCGAGATCGCGCCATTGCACTCCAGCCTGGGTAACAAGAGCGAAACTCGGTCCCCCCCCAAAAAAAAAAAACAATTGGTTAGGTACAGGGTTACTAGCAGTTTCTTCAAGTAGGGACTAGAGCCTCCTTAGACCCAAGTGAGACGGGGCAAGAACTTGCAAAGTAAAATGCACCTGGGGCATAGTGTAGTGTCTCCTGAGAGAATGGTTATTGAGCATTTAAGGTGAGCAGAATGGGGTGGGTGAACACCTCAAGTGATTGGGTAGCCCAACTTGACAAATGAGTCAGACACATCTGTTTTTTTTTTTTAAATATATTTATTGAGGGCCGGGCGCGGTGGCTCACGCCTGTAATCCCAGCACTTTGGGAGGCCGAGGCGGGTGGATCACAAGGTCAAGAGATCGAGGCCATCCTGGTCAACATGGTGAAACCCCGTCTCTACTAAAAATACAAAACATCAGCTGGGCATGGTGGTGCGTGCCTGTAATCCCAGCTACTCAGGAGGCTGAGGCGGGAGAATTGCCTGAATCCAGGAGGCGGAGGCTGCGGTGAGCCGAGATCGTGCCATTGCACTCCAGCCTGGGTAACGAGAGCGAAACTCCGTCTCAAAAAAAAAAATAAATAAATAAAATAAAATAAAATATATTTATTGAAATATAAAGAGTCAATGTAAGGAAAAATAGAGGTCACCTTACTTGGCCACAGGTAGATTGCTCATAGGCCCATGGTTGCTGCTGCAGTCACGAGCAGGACATGGGGAGTCCAGCCTCTATGGGTACCTGTGGGCAGGCTCACCTTCGCAGGACAAGCCAGGGGCCATCCCTGCTGTGCGAAACCTGGAGGTCTTCCAGGAAGCTGGCTGCTCCAGAGCTAGCTGTGCAGCCTTTACCCGACAGGCTGGTGCCCAGAGCCACTCCATAGGAGCAGCCTCAGGTCTCACCCACACGAGGGGCTTTCTTGAGGCAGGAGGCAAGCAAGGTGAAGGGAGAGTTCCAGGTCCCACAGTAGCAGTGAGCAGGGTCCAACCATCAGGCCTCAGAGTTTGTCATGCCGCCTGCAAGATGGGCTCCTGTCCGCACTGTGTCCTCGCTTCCTCCTCTTGCAGCAGGGGGAGTCCGAGTCAGAGTCATGGTAGCAGTGCCTGGGCCTCTCGGGAGACATGGAAGAGGTGGTGGCCTCGGCTGGTCGCCTGTCTCTTTCTTCTTCTCTTTTTTGTGTTTCTTCTTTTTCTTTTTCTTCTCCTTGCTTTTCCTGTGGCTCTCAAGAGCTGCTTTCAGTCTGATCCGCCACCCGTGGCTTCCTCCTGGCCGAGGCTGCTGAAGTCCCAGACCCGCCGCTCTCCACGCGGTGGTGTGTGAACACAGATAGCCCCAGTTTGGCGGCCTCCTTGTCCTCCCGCGACAGCGCCACGCGGCCCGCGGAGCCAGTAGTGCTCCCCAGCCCCAGCAGCTGGTCCACGCCCTTCTCCTCGGGGTCGCCTCCTTCCCGCTTGCAGACCTCCGCAAAGTCCTCCTTGCTCAGGCCCGTGGTCTGCTTCTTCACGTTTTTGTAGCCACCGGGTAGTTCTCCTGCTGCTTGTCACGTCCTCCCAGTTGAACTGATCCTGACCGCCGCGCACGCCTCCG
>NW_022437139.1:760165-767798 GCF_009761245.1 Sapajus apella
AAAAAAAAAAAAAAAAGAAAAGAAAAAAATTAAAAAAAAATTTTTTTATGTTAAAAAAAATAAAATAAATAAAAATAACAGGTATGAGCCACTGCCTGGCAATTTTTGTATTCTTTTAGTAGAGATCGGGTTTTGAGATGTTGGCCAGGCTGGTCTCTAACTCCTGACCTCAAGTGGTCCGCCCACCTTGGCCTCCCAAAGTGTTGGGATTACAGGCCTGAGCCAGCACGCCTGGCCTCTCAGGTTGTTGTTATCTTCAAGGGCCCTCATATTACTTTTTCTCTATAGTCTTTTTCTAGGATTTCTTCTATAAATATATTTATCTACTTGATGATGTCCAACAAGTTTTATATTTCATATTTTAATTTTGTTTTGCAATTTTATATTTCTGTGTTAAATATTTTAGGTTATGCCACCTCATACAAGTTAATTGTGTTTTTATATTTAGTTTATATTATAATTGTGTATGACAGTGCTTAACTCTGCAATTTAAGACAATGTCAAACAAAATCAAATATGAATCAGCCATATGTCTACTGCCAGTATAATTATCTATGGGTTTTTTTTTGGCCTGCATAAATTTTATCCTTGTATTTTTTAAATAACTTGTATATTTGTTGTGTAGGTTTGTTATGAATGGTTGTTTAATTCTAAGTAAATAGTGATATAAATTCTTCTAATATTGACATTCAATTTATTTGTGAATCTATATTATTTTTGGATTGAAAGATATTTTTAAAACTATGATAACTATCACGGCCGGGCGCGGTGGCTCAAGCCTGTAATCCCAGCACTTTGGGAGGCCGAGGCGGGTGGATCACAAGGTCAAGAGATCGAGACCATCCTGGTCAACATGGTGAAACCCCGTCTCTACTAAAACTACAAAAAATTAGCTGGGCATGGTGGCACGTGCCTGTAATCCCAGCTACTCAGGAGGCTGAGGCAGGAGAACTGCCTGAACCCAGGAGGCGGAGGTTGCGGTGATCCAAGATCGCGCCATTGCACTCCAGCCTGGGTAACAAGAGCGAAACTCCGTCTCAAAAAAAAAAAAAAAAAAAAAAAAAAAAAAACTATGATAACTATCTCTTTTAGGTATTGTTGTTTGTTTTTATTTGTCAAAAACATATAGCAAAATTTAGAATTAAATTTTAAAAAATTTTTTTAAGATGTCTCACTCTGTCCCCCAGGCTGGAGTGCAGAGGTTTGATCTCAGTTCACTGCAACCTCCACCTCCCGAGATGAAGGAATTATTTTGACTCAGCCTTCTAAGTAGCTGGGATTACAGGTGTGCACCACCAAGTCCGGCTAATTTTTGTTGTTGTTGTTTTTTTTTTTTTTTTTTTTTTTTTGGGCGGGGGTTTGTTCTCCTTTCCCAGGCTGGAGTGCAATGGCGCGATCTCGGCTCACCGCAACCTCTGCCTCCTGGGTTCAGGCAATTCTCCTGCCTCAGCCTCCTGAGTAGCTGGGATTACAGGCATGCGCCACCATGCCCAGCTAATGTTTTGTATTATTAGTAGAGACGGGGTTTCACCGTGTTGACCAGGATGGTCTCGATCTCTTGACCTCATGATCCACCCGCCTCGGCCTCCCAAAGTGCTGGGATTACAGGCTTGAGCCACCGCGCCCGGCCTTGTTTTGTTTTAGTAGAGACGGGGTATCACCATGTTGGCCCAGCTGGTCTCAAACTCCTGACTTCAAGTGACCCATCCGCCTCAGCCTCTCAAAGTGCTGGGATTACAGGCATGAGCCACTGTGCCAGACCTAAAGTATTTAAAAATATTTAAATATGAATATTTAGTTTATTCATATTAATTATATTTGCACTGTTATGCAACATATGCTAAAATGTTTTTATCTTGCAAAGCTGAATCTTAATACACATTAAACAACTACCAATTATTTCCATTTCATCTCACTTTACAAACACCACTCTGTTCTGTTTGGAAGAGTGTAACTGTTACACATATCATACAATCTCTGTCTTTTTGTGACTGGCTCATTTCATTTTGCATAATGTCGTCAAGATTTATCTTTATAGTTGTTACAACATTTTCTGCTTTTTGCAAACTTAGTGATATTCCAGTGTTTTTGTATTTCAAATTATATTTACTAAATGATTTGGTCACACAAATTTGCATTGCCTTTACCTATGGCTTTCAGTAACAGTGCTCCAATACTTATGGGTATGCAAATGACTCTTTATATGACCACATATGTGAAAGTTTATGTGCTGCATTCTATTAGTCTACTTTCTTATCTTTATGTTTGCACAAAATTGTTTTTCTATGTAGCTTTGTCATGTATTTTGAAATAAAGAACTGTAATGCCTCCAATATTGTTCCTTTTTTTAAAGATTGCTGAGTACATTCTCTTAAGATTCCATATACTTTTAGGGTTGCTGTTTCTGTTTCTTTAGAAATGAAATAAGAAATTTGAAAAATATTACATTACATCTGTAGATTACTTTGAGCAGTATGGACGTCTACACAATATTAATTATTTCTACCTTTGAATTAGCTAAGACTTTTTTTTTTGGCCTAGCATGTGGTCCTTTCAAGGAGAATGTTGTTTGAGCTATTGGGAAGGATGTATATCCTGATGAAGTCTCTATACCTCTGTTAGAAATAATCGTTCTATACTGCCTTCAAGTTTTCTGTTCCCTTACTAACATTTCATCTTGTTTTAATTTTATTAAGAAAGTGAGATCTTGATATAATTCTTCTATAATTATATTGCTCTCTGTGTGTTTCTTCAATTCTGTTAATATTTGCTTTATATATTTGAAACCCTAATGTGAGATGTGCGTGCGTGTGCGCACACGCGCACACACACACACACATACACACACACACACACAAAGTAGTCATTGGTTCCCAGTAAATAAATCTATTATTATTCAGTGTCCTTTTTTTTCTTTTTTTAGGTTTTTTTTTTTCCCAGCTTTTTTTTTTTGAGACGGAGTTTCACTCTTGTTACCCAGGCTGTAGTGCAATGGCCGCGATCTCGGCTCACCGCAACCTCCGCCTCCTGGGTTCAGGCAATTCTCCTGCCTCAGCCTCCTGAGTAGCTGGGATTACAGGCACGCGCCACCATGCCCAGCTAATTTTTTGTATTTTTAGTAGAGACGGGGTTTCACCGTGTTGACCAGGATGGTCTCGATCTCTTGACCTCGTGACCCACCCGCCTCGGCCTCCCAAAGTGCTGGGATTACAGGCTTGAGCCACCGCGCCCGGCCAGAGGTTTTTTTTTTTTTTTAAATAAATAAGACGGGGTTTCACCATGTTGGTCAGGCTGGTCTTGAACTCCCGACCTCAGGTGATCCACCCGCCTTGGCCTCCAAAGTGCTTGGATTACAGGCGTGAGCCACCACACCTGGCTTTTTATTTTTTTTATATTTACATTTTTATTTATTTCTTTTTTTTTTCGAGTTTTGACTTAAAGTACATGTAGTTAAATATGACATTTTGACTTAATATGTAGCTTGTGCAATATTTTGATCTCTTTTTCTCTCATTTGATTAATATTTGCATAAAATACCTACTTCCATCTTGCCACTTTAGTCTTTTTTTATCATTAGATCTCAACTGAATAGCTGGGTGAGGTGGCTCATGCCTGTAATCCTAGCACCTTGGTGGCCATGGCGGGTGGATCATCTGAGGTCAGGAGTTCAAGACCACCCTGGCCAACATGGTAAAACCCTGTCGATACTAAAAATAAAAAAATTAGTGGGGCAGGGTGGTGGGTGCCTGTAATCCTGGCTACTTGGGAGGCTGAGGCAGGAGGATTGCTTGAACCCAGGAGGCAGAGGTTGCAGTGAACTGAGATTACACCGCTGCACTCCAGTCTGGGCTACAGAGGAAGACTCCCTCTGAAAAAAAAAAAAGATCTCATTGACTCTTGTAAAAAGACAAGTGAATCTTGGTATTTAAAAGATTTTAATACATCATTTTCTTGAAAATTATGTCTCTAGGTTGAAAAGTTAAATGATTTTCTATAAGAAAAACTAATGTTATTTTATTAATTATATTATTTAATTCTTTTTTTTTTTTTTTTTTTGGGACAGAGTCTCACTCTGTCACCCAGGCTGGAGTGCAATGGCACGATCTCGGCTCACTGCAACCTCCGCCTCCCAGGTTCAAGCGATTCTCCTGCCTCAGCCTCCTGAGTAGCTGGGATGACAGGTGCGTGCCACTGTGCCCAGCTAAGTTTTGTATTTTTAGTAGAGATAGTGTTTCGACATTTTGGCCAGACTGGTATTTAATTCTTGTATCTTTGTTCCTGATTTTCTCCCTGTCGGTCTTCATTTGTGTCCTTTTGGTTTGTGTATTAATATGCTTTCACTTCTTTCTTATGCTCTTTTGTGTATCTATACAGATATTTTCTTTGTGGTACCTTGGAAATAACATAAAAACAAAAAAATTTTTTTAATCTGTAAAAATTAACCTTATTTGCATGCAAAAATTATTTCGCATTACATATACTCTCTACTTTGCTATTGATGTTGCTAATGTTGCTATAAATTTTTATTTTTTTGTTTTTTGAAGGAGAGTCTTGCTCAGTTGCCCAGGCTGGCTTGCAATGGTGAGATCTCACCTCACTGCAACCTCTGCCTTTCAGATTAAAGTGATTCTCCTGCCTCAGCCTCCCAAGTAGCTGGGATTACTTGAGATGAGTTTCACCATGTTGGCCAGGTTGGTCTTAAACTCCTGATCTGAGGTGATCCGCCCTTCTCCTAAAATGCTGGGATTACAGGCATCAGCCACCATGCCCCACTGCTAATTATTTTTATGTGACATTAACAGATATTTATAATCAAAAATAAATAAAAATAAAAAACATATTTATAATCACTTCTATGCTTTTATGTATTTTCATATGACTATGTGCTTTCTTATATCATGTTATTTTTCAGTGGAAGGAAATCCTTTCATCGTTTTTGATAACTAGGGAATATGCAGTGCCAATATACCTTTTCAGGATTAGGTTATTTTGAAAGATATTTTTCTTTTTATTCAGTAGGACAGTTCTATTTTATTTTATTTTATTTTTTATTTTTATTTTTGAGATGGAGTCTCATTCTGTCACTCAGATTGGAGTGCAGTGGTGGGATCTCAGCTGACTGCAACCTCTGACTCCCGGGTTCAAGCAATTCTCCTGCCTCAGCCTCCCAAGTAGCTGGGATTACAGGCTCCTGTCATCACACCCGGGTAATTTTTGTATTTTTAGTGGAGACCAGATTTCATCGTGTTGGTCAGGCTGGTCTTGAACTCCTGACCTCATGATCCGCCTGTTTCAGCCTCCCAAATTGCTGAGATTACAGGTGTGAGCCACTGGGCCCAGCGACAGCTGTTGTTCCCCTGCCCCCTGCCCCCTGCCCCCGGACTTTGATTGTGTCACCCAGTTCTCTTCAGGCTTTCCAAATTATTTAGAAAATTCCTCAGCAATTTGGGAGGCTAAGGTGGGCTGATCTCCTGTGGTCAGGAGTTTGAGATCAGCCTCACCAATATGGAGAAACCCCGTCTCTACTAAAAATACAAAAATTACCGGGGCATGATGGTGCATGCCTGTAATCCCAACTACTTGGGAGGCTGAGGCCGGAGAACTTCTGAACCCAGGGGGCAGAGGTTGTGGTGAGCCAAGAGATCATGCCATTGCACTCCATCCTGGGCAACAAGAGGAAAACTCTGTCTAAAAAAAAACCACATATATTAACTAGTTATCACATAAGACTATTTTTATAAGTGATATATCACTTCATCTTGCAACTCCCAAGATTCTCTTTTCGTCTGTGACTTTTTTATCTTCCTATTTATTTATTTTGAGACAGTGTTTTGCTCTTGTCCAGTCTGGAGTGCAATGGCGCGATCTCGGCCCACTGCAACCTCTGCCTCCTGGGTTCAAGTGATTCTCCTGCCTCAGCCTCCTGAGTAGTTGGGATTACAAGCATGCGCCACCACACTGGCTAATTTTTTTTTTTTTTTTTTTTTTTTTTTTTTTTGTATTTTATTGAGACAGAGTCTCACTCTGTTGCCAGGCGCTAGGCTGGAGTGCAGTGGCACAATCTCGGCTCGCTGCAACCTCCGCCTCCCAGGTTCAAGGAATTCTCCTGCCTCAGCCTCCCGAGTAGCTGGGACTACAGGTGCACGCCACCGCGCCCAGCTAGTTTTTGTATTTTTAGTAGAGACGGGGTTTCACCATGTTGGCCAGGATGGTCTCGATCTGTTGACCTCGCGATCCACCCGCCTCGGCCTCCCAAAGTGCTGGGATTACAGGCTTGACCCACCGCGCCCGGCCGGAAAGTTTTCTTATTAAATGCATGATGAAGAAAACCAAATTTAGTAATCGGTTAGGTACGGCTGCGTGGTATCTTAATTTGTACCTTAAAGGTGAAAATTTCCTGGTTATGTAATCAGAGCTTAAGTGGCAGATTACAGTTGCTGAAGCCTGAATTTTGTTTCTCGGAATGTAGTAATTAAAACTAATGCGCCTGAGTTATTTTGCTGTTGTTGTGTGTGTGTTTTGTTTTCTTTTGTTTTTTGAGACAGAGTCTCACCCTGTTGCCCTCGCCCAGGCTGGAGTGTAATGGCGCTAGGCTCACTGCAACCTCTACCTCCCGGGTTCAAATGATTGTCCTGCTTCGGCCTCTGAAAAAGAGTTTATTAAAGACCCAGTTAGTTTTTTCTGGAGAGCCTCCCTTGCACATGTCCCAGCCTGCTCACTGCAGTCATGGAAGAAGCCTTTCTGCTGAGAGAAGCTAGAGTCCTGGAAAGCTACAGGCAGATGCAGTTAAGGTTAAGACAAAAGGGGACTGGGAGGATCTTACTGTCGATGAGGTTGTTATTGCTTTAAGACAGTTTCTAGACTTTGTAATATATAACAAAGTTAGATTTCTGTTAAAAATTTGAATTCCAGGCCGGGTGCGGTGGCTCATGCCTGTAATCCCAGCACTTTGGGAAGCCGGGGCGGGCGGATCACGACGAGGTCAAGAAATCGAGACCATGGTGAGACCCCGTCTCTACTAAGAAAATACAAAAATTAGTTGGGCGTGGTGGCGCGTGCCTGTGGTCCCAGCTACTCGGGAGGCTGAGGCAGGAGAATTGCTTGAACCCAGGAGGCGGAGGCTGCACTGAGCCGAGATCGCGCCACTGCACTCCAGCCTGGCACCTGGTGACAAAGCATTGTCCTGCCTCAACCTCCAAAAAAAAAAAAAAAAATTTGAATTCCAGAGCCAGGCGCCGTGGCTCATGCCTGTAATTGTAATATTTTCTATCCATAGCATAAAATGGTTTTCCATTTTTTTGTGTCATCTCTGACTTCTCTAAGCAGTATTTTGTCATTGTTGTCATAGAAAGCTTTTATCTCTTGGGCCGGGCGCGGTGGCTCAAGCCTGTAATCCCAGCACTTTGGGAGGCCGAGGCGGGTGGATCATGAGGTCAAGAGATCGAGACCATCCTGGTCAACATGGTGAAACCTCCTCTCTACTAAAAATACAAAAAATTAGCTGGGCATGGTGGCGCGTGCCTGTAATCCCAGCTACTCAGGAGGCTGAGGCAGGAGAATTGCCTGAACCCAGGAGGCGGAGGTTGCGGTGAGCCGAGATCGCGCCATTGCACTCCAGCCTGGGTAACAAGAG
>NW_022437139.1:767898-782545 GCF_009761245.1 Sapajus apella
AAAAAAAAAAAAAAAAAAGAAAGAAAGAAAGCTTTTATCTCCCTGGTTTGCTGTATTCCTAGATATTCTGTTCTTTTTGTGGCAATTTTTTAGTTAAATAAAATTTCTTTTCTTTTTTTTTTTTTGAGACGGAGTTTCACTCATGTTACCCAGGCTGGAGTGCAATGGCGCGATCTCGGCTCACCACAACCTCCGCCTCCCGGGTTCGGGCAATTGTCCTGCCTCAGCCTCCTGAGTAGCTGGGATTACAGGCACGCACCACCATGCCCAGCTAATGTTTTGTATTTTTAGTAGAGACGGGGTTTCACCATGTAGACCAGGATGGTCTCGATCTCTTGACCTCGTGATCCACCCGCCTCGGCCTCCCAAAGTGCCGGGATTACAGGTTTGAGCCACCGCGCCCGGCCTAATAAAATTTATTTTCTTAAAAATAACTGTGGTAGGTAGCTCAGTGGCTCATGCCTGTAATCCCAGCACTTTGGGAGGCGAGGTAGGTGGATCATGAGGTCAGGAGTTTGAGACCATCACATGGGGAAACCCCATCTCTACTGAAAATACAAAAATTATTCGGGCGTGTACCTGTAATTCCAGCTACTCAGGGGGCTGAGGCAGGAGATCACTTGAACCCAGCACGCAGAGGTTGCTGTGAGCTGAGATTGTGCCATTGAACTCCAGCCTGGGTGATAGAGCAAGACTCAATCTAAAAAAAAAAAAAAAAAAAACCTGTGGGGAAATTTATTGATGTGATTTTCTCTTTTTTTTTTTTTGAGACGGAGTTTCGCTCTTGTTACCCAGGCTGGAGTGCAATGGCGCGATCTCGGCTCACCGCAACCTCCACCTCCTGGGTTCAGGCAATTCTCCTGCCCCAGCCTCCTGAGTAGCTGGGATTACAGGCACGCGCCACCCCGCCCAGCTAATGTTTTTTTTGTGTTTTTAGTAGAAACGGGGTTTCACCATGTTGACCAGGATGGTCTCGATCTCTTGACCTCATGATCTACCCGCCTCGGCCTCCCAAAGTGCTGGGATTACAGGCGTGAGCCACCGCGCCCGGCCTCTTGATGTGATTTTCACTAAACATAGTTTTCTTTTACACAACTCTGTTTTTTTCACACAGAGACTTTCTCTGCCAAAAATTTATTATTCTTCTTTTGACTCTTCTCAGTTAGGGTTATTTCTCCCCAGGGGAGACTGTAACCAAGCAGGTGCAATTTCAGCCCAGTCTTGAAGAAGATAGGCCTCGGCTGGCCAGGTAAGCTCTAAACAATTGTAAATAACTACCTTGTAAAGATGTATAATTTATATCTTGTATTTATTTACCATAAATATTTATTAAGCTGTAATTTTCACATTTTTATTCTGGTATGTACAACTATATCTACATAACACCAATTATAGTATTTTAATAAACAGAAGAAATATATCTATAGCTTTGCAAAAAAATAAGCCTGATACATTTATATCTGTATAAGATTTGTAGAATTAATTTCCTAAGGCTCAAGGAACTAAAGTACATGTATATGCCCCCCCATTAAATTTAAATTAAATAGATTTCTATTTTGCCAAATTGAATGCTGTATGACATTTATAACCAGATACACAAAATATAAATTGAATCATGAATGGACTGCTGATAATAGGTACCATAACTTACAAATGTGATTTCAGTTAAAAAGAGGAAAATAATTGCTTTCCTGTATTTTCAGTGCATGCTAATCACAATCACCATTACAAAAGATCAATTTAATTACAGATTATTCAGACATGTAACACACATCTAAATATTAAATTGACACCACAATAAAATATTTAAATCTGCGAAAAGACACTAGAACATATGGTCAATAATACCATGAGCTGCCGAAGGTTTTTAATAGGTAATGCAAATGACAATCAGTTCTTTACGCCACCACAAGAGGAAAAACTGGTACTGGTGAATCTCATTCATATCAAGGAAGAAAAAAATGCACAATTCAATATGCAAAAAAGATTGTTTATACCAGATACATACATCATAATCATGGTTATTTGATATGAATATTAAGTATTCTATTAGAGTTTGCAAAATATAATTCTGTTGCTTATGAGTGATTAGCAAAAGCCCAACTATTCAAACAGCCATGAAAAAAATTTTTTTTTGGTAAATTATGTATTTTTTAAAAAAGTTGAAAAAAAAATGCCTGGGGTGGTGGCTCATGCTTGTAATCCAAGCACTTTGGAGGCCAAGGCGGGCGGATCCCCTGAGGTCGGGAGTTCAAGACCAGCCTGACCAACAAGGTGAAACCCCGTCTTTAAAAAAAATAAATAAATAAAATAAAAAAGTTGAAAGTGAAACTATCAACCACATAGGAGCCTTATGAGTTCCTTTTAATGGTAGTTAGATGGCAAGAGCTGGTATTTTGGTTAAGTCAGCCAATTCAAAACTCACAGAGAGAAGTTATCAGGTACCAAATTATAAAGCAGATTTTATTCATTAAAAGCATCTTAAGCAGCAGAAATTACAATAATGAAGCAATTTAGTATTTCCACTAATGATAACTGGTATTAAACAAGTTAGATTCTGTGTTGGCCATTTGTCATCTGCTACTCCTATTCTTAACTGCTCCATAAACTTACTGAATCACAGGGCCATAACAGCAATCACTGTTGCTTACATGCTTTTTGTCAGGCAGCTCTTAAGAGCCTGGAAACGTTATTTTATTCCCAACCACTGACAGTAACATGCATTATTTTATTTTGTACTCAATAGGGAAGAGCCCCACGTTTTTTCCTTCGAACCACCATGGTCGTAAAGAAATAGTCCCAGTTCCCTGAGAACTCTGCTTTCCTGCCCCTGCGTGAAATAAATGGCAATTGTGAGGCTCCCCCATGGCCTGCCTTGCCTCTTGTTTCTGATGGAAGTGTATTAAACACCTTTTAATGGCATTCACCTTTGTTTTATGAATTAAGATCCAGGCAAAATTCAAGAAATCATGGTGCTGTCTTTGTTACCAGAAATATATATGGGGTTGGACCAGGCGCAGGGTCTCACATCTGTAACCTTAATACTTTGGGAGGCCGAAATGGACAGATCACCAGGAGGTCAAGACCAGCCTGGCCAATACAGCAAAACTCTGTCCCTACTATAAATACAAATTTAGTCATATGTGGTCGTGGGTATCTGTAATGCCAGCTACTCGGGAGGATGAGGCAGGAGAATCGATTGAACCTGGGAGGTGGAGGTTGCAGTGAGTGGAGATCAGGCCAGTGCACTCCAGCCTAGGCGACAGAACAAGACTCTGTCTAAAAAAAAAAAAGTAATTGATAGTTTGATAAAAATAACAATTTGTAGGCTGCTCTAGGTAGCATAGACATTTTACATTCATTCTCCAAATCCATGAGCATAGAATGTTTATTTATTTGAATTGCCTCTCATTAACTTTCAGTAATGTTTTGTAGTTCTTGTAGAGATATTTTACCTTCCTGGTTTGTGTTTTGTTGTTGTTGTTGTTTGAGATGGAGTCTTGCTCTGTCATCCAGGCTGGAGTGCAATGGTGTGGTCTCGGCTCACTGCAACCTCCACCTCCCGGGCTCAAGTGATTCTCCCACCTCTCCCGCTTCAGCCTCCCAATTAGCTGGGACTACACTCACATGCCATTACTCCTGGCTAGTTTTTGGTATTTTTAGTAGAGTTGGGGTTTCACCACGTTGGCCCACCTGGTCTCAAAGATCCATATGGTCTCCTGACCTCAAGATCCATATTCCTTGATCTCCCAAAGTGCTGGGATTACAGGTGTGAGCCACCGTGCCCAGCCTACCTCCCTGATTTAATGTATTTTAATGTTTATGGCTCTTGTAAAGAAAACTACTTGATTTTACTCTCAGCTTGGATGTTATTGGTGTAAGGAAATGCTGCTCATTGGTGTATATCAGTTTTGTATCCTGAGACTTCACTGAAGTCATTTTTAAGCTTAGGAGTCTTTTGGTAAAATCTTTTTTTTTTTTTTTTTTTTTTTTTTAAAGATGGGGTTTCACCATGATGGCCAGGCTGGTCTTGAACTCCTGACCTCAGGTGATCCACCCACCTCAGCCTCCCAAAGTGCTAGGATTACAAGCGTGAGCCACCGCACCCAGCCGGTAAAATCTTTAAAGTTTTCTAGGTAGAGAATTATATCATGAGTGAAGATAATTTCATTTCTTCTTTTCCTATTTGGATGCCATTTCTTTCTTTTTTTTTTTTTTTTTTGAGACGGAGTTTCGCTCTTGTTACCCAGGCTGGAGTGCAATGGCGTGATCTCGGCTCACCGCAACCTCCGCCTCCTGGGTTCAGGCAATTCTCCTGCCTCAGCCTGCTGAGTAGCTGGGATTACAGGCACGTGCCACCATGCCCAGCTAATTTTTTGTATTTTTAGTAGAGACGGGGTTTCACCATGTTGACCAGGATGGTCTCGATCTCTTGACCTCGTGATCCACCCGCCTCCGCCTCCCAAAGTGCTGGGATTACAGGCTTGAGCCACCGCGCCCGGCCTATTTCTTTATTTTATTAGATTGCTCTGACTAGGAATTCCAGAACTATGTTGAATAGGAGTGTTTAGAGTGGAAAGTCTTATTTTTATTCTAATGAGAAATGCATGCTGCTTTTGCCTGTTCAGTATGTTAACGGAGGATTTGTCGTACATTGCTCTTAGTATTTTGAGGTATGTTTCATCAATACCTACTTTGTTGAGACTATTTTCATGAATAAATATTGGATTTTTTTGAATGCTTTTTCTGCATCCATGGTGTTAATCATATAATTTTTTGCTTTTAATTACATGGTCAATTACACTTATTGACTTGTATATGATGAAACATACTTGCACAAGTGATATAATCCTCACTGATTGTGGCAAAATAACATTTTGGTTTCCCCATAGACTCAGCTTGCTAGTACTTCATGGAGGATTTTTGTTTCGATGTTCACCAAAAATATTGGCCCCTAGTTTTGTTGTTGTTGTGCCTTTACTAGACTTTGGTATCAAGAAGATGCAGATTTTATATTAGTTAGGTTGGAATTCCACCTGGATTTTTTGGAAAAACATTCAGTAGAATTTGTACCAGCTCATCTTTGTATATGCAGTAAAATTTGGAAGTGATTTCATATAATTTAGGCCTTTTTATAGATGGTATTTTTTTATTACTAATTCAACTTCATTATATATTTTATATATTTTTGCCCTGCTCAAGAGTTCTGTTTCTTCCTGGTTCGATCTTGGAAAGTTGTGTGTTTCCAGTTTATTCATTTTCTCCAAATTTTCTAGTTTGCAGGCATAGTGATGTTCATAGCAGTCTCTGATTATTTTTTTGTATGTATTAGTTTTGATTTCACATCTCTAACTTTTAAATAGATGCAGAGTGCAAAAAGAAAAACAAATAAATGCACAATAGAAGTTTAACAAAATTTAACATTCCCTTATGATAAATCTCTGAAAAATTTAGGTATAAAACAAATGCAGTTTGGCCAGGCGCGGTGGCTCACGCCTGTAATCTTAGTACTTTGGCAGGCCGAGGTGGGCGGATCAACTGAGGTCAGGAGTTCAAGACCAGCCTGGCCATCATGGTGAAAACCCATATTTAAAAAAAAAAAAAAAAAAAAACAGGCCGGGCGCAGTGGCTCAAGCCTGTAATCCCCGCACTTTGGGAGGCCGAGGCGGGTGGATCACGAGGTCAAGAGATCGAGACCATCCTGGTCAAAACGGTGAAACCCCATCTCTACTAAAAATACAAAAAATTAGCTGGGCATGGTGGCGCGTGCCTGTAATCCCAGCGACTCAGGAGGCTGGGGCAGGAGAATTGCCTGAACCCGGGAGGCGGAGGTTGCGGTGAGCCGAGATCGTGCCATTGCACTCCAGCCTGGGTAACAAGAGCGAAACTCCATCCCAAAAAAAAAAAAAAAAAACAAATGCACTTCATCCAATAAGTGCCACATATAACCAAAAAATGCTAACACTGTACTAAACAGGGATATGTTGCTAGCTTTTACTCTTAAGAGCTAGAATGAAGTAAGGGTGCCCACTCTAGTCAGTGTTACTAAACATAGTACTGAATGTCCCAAACAGGGAAACTAGAGAATAAATTCAAAGATATCCAGATTGGAGAAAAGGAAGTTAAATTATTCCTGTATAATTTTCTTTTATCCCTATACATAATCTTAAGTATACTAAAGCCTAAAACTTTCGTAAATATTAAAAATAACAAACAGGCTGGGCACGGTGGCTCATATCTATAATCCCAGCACTTTGGGAGGCCGAGGCAAGCCAGGTGTAGTGATGGGTGTCTGTAGACTCAGCTACTTGGGAGACTGAGGCCACAGAATCATTTGAACCCGGGAAGCAGAGGGTGCAGTGAGCTGAGATGACGCCACTGCGCTCCAGCCTGAACAACAGACCAAGAATTCATCTCAAACAACAACAACAACAACAACAAAACAAATTAAAAACTTTCAAAATATAAAAGCACCACCAAAAAGTCATGATAGCTTTTTTTTCTTTTTTTTGAGTCGGAGTTTCGCTCGTTACCCAGGCTGGAGTGCAATGGCGCGATCGCAAGCTCCGCCTCCCGGGTTCAGGCAATTCTCCTGCCTCAGCCTCCTGAGTATCTGGGATTACAGGCACGTGCCACCATGCCCAGCTAATTTTTTGTATTTTTAGTAGAGGCGGGGTTTCACCATGTTGACCGGGATGGTCTCGATCTCTTGACCTCGTGATCCACCAGCCTTGGCCTCCCAAAGTGCTGGGATTACAGGCGTGAGCCACCGCGCCCGGCCCATGATAGTATTTTTATACATTAATAACTATCTTCAGACCTTGCACGGTGGCTCACGCCTGTGAAACCAGCACTTTGGGAGGAAGAGGTGGGCGAATCATGAGGTTAGGAGTTCAAGACCAGCCTGATCAAAAGGGTGAAACCCCGTAACTTCTAAAAGTACAAAAATTAGCTGAGTGGGTGGCAGGCAGCTGTAGTCCCAGGTACTCGGGAGCTGAGGCAGAATAATTTATTTTTAACCCGGGTGGAGGAGGTTACAGTGAGCTGAGATAGCGCCACTGCACTGCAGCCTGGGTGACAGTGAAACTCAGTCTCAAAAGAAAAAAAAAAAGAAAACAAAAACAAAAAACAAAAAGCTATCTCCAAATGAAATAATTAAAAATCAATTTCATTTACAATAACTATAGTTTGATATAAATTTAACCAAAATTGAAATTTATATCATTTTATTAAATTTTATTAAACACTTTATATTCTATTGTAAAGAATATTATAGAAATTAAAAAATACATAAATGGAATAATATCCATGAACTGGCATTATTAATATTTGTATTACACAAAATTTTTTATAGGTTTAATGCAACCTTTATCAAAATACCAGTGACATACTTCATAGAAATTTTTTATAAGTATATCTAAAATTCATATGGTACCACAAAAGGTCCTGAATAGCCAAAGCAATCAAGAGAAAAGAACTGAAGGTATCACCCTACCTGACTTTGAAATATACTATAAAGCTATGGTAACCAAAACAGTATGGTACTTGAATAAAAAGAGAAACCTGGGTCAATGGAGCAGAAGTAAAAAAGAGGAGAAATATATCCATGTATTTACAGCTAACCGATTTTAAATATAGGTGACTTTTTAAAAGGGAAAGAACAGTATCTTCATTAAATAATGTTAAGAAAACTTTATATTGACATGCAGAGAAAAAAAAATGAGACCCTCTTCTAACACCATATGTAAAAATAAACTCAAAATAAATTAGCGACTTTAAGGCCTGAAACTCTGAAATTACTATTATCAAAAAATACAGTGAATACCCTATAACACTGGTCTGGGCAGTACGTTTTTTGATTTAATCTAAATATCCCAGGACACAAAAGAATAAATAAGTCACATCACTTCAAATTAAAAAGCTGCTGTGCAGAATCTGACACAATCAACAGAATGTGACAACTAAAATGATGAAAATATTTGCAAATTATACATGTGATGAGGGGTTAATATAAAAAATATATTAACTCAAATGATAATACAATTAAAAAACTAGTAACTACTAAAAATAAGCAAATAGCTGAAATAAGTATTTTTCAAGAAAGGACATACATATGTCCAACGGATATATTTGAAAATGCTCGATGTCAATTATTATCACAAAAAGGCAAGCCAAAATATAAAAACTATGAGATATCAACTCATTCCTGTTAGAATGACTCGCATTAAAAAGAAAAAAGTGTTGGTAAAAATGTGAAGAAAAGGGAATCCTTGCACACTTTGGTTTGAATGTAAATGAGGACTGCCATTATGAAAAACAAAATAGAGATTTCCAAAAAAACTTATCTACCATGTAATACAGCAATTGCACTACTGGATATATATAAAAAACAAATAATATCAGAATGAAGAAACATTTGCACTTCTGTTGTTTGCAGCACTTTTCACAATAGTCAAAATATAGAATAAACAGTTCAACATCTAATATGTAAATGAAGACAAGGTGGTAGGTATACACAATGGAATACTATTTACTATTATTTTTGTTTGTTTGTTTGAGATAGTCTCTCTCCATGACCAGGCACCAGGCTGGAGTGCAGTGGTGCGATCTTGGCTGACTGCAGCCTGCACCTCCTGGGTTCAAGCAATTCTCCTGCCTCAGCCTCCCGAAGTAGCTGAGACCACAGGCATGTGTCACCACGCCTGGCTAATTTTTTCGTATTTTTAGTAGAGGCAGGGTTTCCCCATGTTGGCCAGGATGGTCTCCATCTCTTGATCTCGTGATTCTCCCACCTTGGCCTCCCAAAGTGCTGGGATTACAGTCATGCGCCACTGTGCCCAGCCTATTTATTATTTAAATGAGAAAATTCCTTTTTTTTTTTTTTTTTGAGATGAAGTCTTGCTATGTTGCCTAGGCTGGAGTGGAGTGCAACGATCTTAGTTCACTGCAAACTCTGCATCCCTGGTTCAAGGGATTCTCATGCCTCAGCCTCTGGGGTAGCTGAGATTAAAGGCTTGCACCACCATGCCCAGCTGAGTTTTTTTTTAATTTTTATTTTTTTGGTATTTTTAGTAGAGACCGAGTTTCTCCATGTTGCCCAGGCTAGTCTTAAACTTGTGGGCTCAAGCAATCCACTTGTCTTGGCCTCCCACAGTGCTGGGACTACAGATGTGAGCCACCATGCCTGGCCTAAAAAAAATAAATAAATAAATAAAAATAAATCTATTTTAATGACAGGGATGAAGCTGGAGGACATTATATTATTTGGAATAAGCCAGGCACAGAAATATTAACATCTTATGATTTGAATTACACAAGGATTCCAAAAAATTATTCCCACTGATTTAGAGAGTAAAGTGTTGACTATCGGATGTCAAGGTATTTGGAATGGAGGGTTGAAAAAATGTCTGTCAAATAATACATAATTACAGTCGAATAGGAGAAATAATTTCAAGAGATTTTTTGTACAACATGGTGACTACAGTTCATAATAATGTATTTGGATTTTTGAAAAATAAGATAATGTCACATGATCTCACCAAAAAATGTTAACTAAGTGAAAGTATTAATTACTTTCTCTGAGTTGAAGTTACAAACTAACTCCAGCAGGAATATTTACGAATCATTATGGAGCATCTATTACACAGCAAAAACTATAATTTATGTTTGCTACCTTTATATATAAAAACATCCTCATGAGCTGCTGAGTGCAGTGACTCAAGCCTATAATCCCAGCACTTTAGGGGGCAGAGGTGGGTGGATCACTTCAGGCCAGGAGTTCAAGACCAGCCTGGCCAACATGGTGAAACTCCATCTTTACTAAAACAAAACAAAACAAAACAAAAATTACCTGGGTGTGATGATGCATGCCTGTAATCCCAGCTACTCAGGAGGCTGAGGCTGAGAATCACTTGAACTCGAGAGGTGGAGGTTGCAGTGAGCCGATCACGCCACTGCACCATTGCACTCCAGCCTGGGTAACAAGAGCGAAACTCCGTCTCAGAAAGAAGAAAAAAAAAAATCCTCCTGACTTTTGAAGCCTCTCTAGTACTTAGCTGAACAAATTGACTCAATAGATAGAAATACTTATGTCAATTATAAAACGTGAAAGGAACAATCACTAAAGAAAGCTTATATATTGTTCTCCATTAAAAGAACAAAATGGAGTGCACCAACTCAATAAAGTGTAGCAATACACTAATTTTGGAATTAACATCTAAAAATTATTTGGAGTGTACTAAATTTTATAAAAATTCTTGGCTGGGGGCAGTGGTTCACGCCTGTAATCCCAGCACTTTGGGACGCCGAGGCGGGTGGATCACGAGGTCAAGAGATCAAGACCATCCTGGCCAACACGGTGAAACCCCGTCTCTACTAAAAAAATACAAAAATTAGCTGGGCATGGTGGCACGCGCTTGTAGTCCCAGCTACTGGGGAGGCTGAGGGAGGAGAATTGCTTGAACCGGGGAGGTGGAGGTTGCAGTGAGCCGAGATCCCGCCACTGCACTCCAGCCTGGTGCCTGGCAACAGAGCAAGACTCTTATCTCAAAATAAATAAATAAATAAATAAAAAATAAAAATTCTTATAATCACAGACCATCTCACATAATGAATACTTCATAAACTATAAAAGAAACAAAAAATATGTAAGAAACAAAAAAAGTAGGAGTCTAGCATGAATACTAGGCACGTAAATACAGAGAATTTGCATGGGAAGATTCAGAACTGTTAAGTCATGGATTTTGCAGTAATAAATTCATTACAAAACAGAAAGTATATATTTGCTTTCAGCATTTTTTTAGATTTTTTAGTTTTATAGTAGTCACCTTAAAGTAATTTTTGTTCCCATATTGCTCTTTTCAAACTCATACTCACACAAACACATTCCATAATTTTCTTATACCTAAGGTTTGTCTTTAGACTAATAACTCTATAGAAGTCAAAACTAAGGCCGGGTGCGGTGGCTCAAGCCTGTAATCCCAGCACTTTGGGAGGCCGAGGCGGGTGGATCACGAGGTCAAGAGTTCGAGGCCATCCTGGTCAACACAGTGAAACCCCGTCTCTACTAAAAATACAAAACATTAGCTGGGCATGGTGGTGCGTACCTGTAATCCCAGCTACTCAGGAGGCTGAGGCAGGAGAATTGCCTGAACCCAGGAGGCGGAGGTTGCGGTGAGCCGAGATCGCGCCATTGCACTCCAGCCTGGGTAACAAGAGCGAAACTCCGTCCCAAAAAAAAAAAAAGAAGTCAAAACTAAAAGTCTGTATGTTTTTGCAGGCAGACAGGCCACATGTTCAAAGAAAAATATATAAGAAATTTGAAAATACACTTATTAAAAATTTAAAAATGAATTATATTTATACTTGTCTATAATTTTTATTATGACCATAAAAATAACCCTGTAGTAAATAAAAATTGTACATGTAAAAATTGTTTTTAAGTGTAGAATTGGATTGTTTGTAAAACAAAGGATAAATGCTAGCACTGAAGGATGCCTCGCTTAATGCTGATATTATTACATATTCTATTCCTTTATTAAAATATGCCATATATTGCATAAATATATAATCATATTATGTACCCACCAGAATTAAAATAAGTTTAAATGATTAAAAACAATAAAAATTTAACCCGGCCGGGCGTGGTAGCTCACGCCTGTAATCCAAGCACTTTGGAGGCCAAGGTGGGCAGATCACCTGAGGTCGGGAGTTCAAGACCAGCCTGACCAACATGGTGAAATCCCATCTTAAAAAAAAAAAAAAAAAGAAAAAAATTTAACCTACAGAAATAATATTCTTTAACTTATTTGCAGTTGAAAGCCACTGGCAAAAAAAATTACTAGAGACATTAATCCATTATGTATATTGTTATGATCTTTTACCTATACCCTTGGATAAGGTGGAAGAGGTTCAAGTTTGTGGCATAATAACGCTTCATTGAATGCACAATAGTATTTAACATGTAAAAATGTTGAATTAAAGTATTAACTTTATTAATCTAGAATTTTTTAATGTACTGCATTTCATTATATAAAAGTAGTTAACATACTAATTTAAACATGTTGTCTTCATATGACAATGCAGAATATTACTCTAAACATCTACATCATGCATCACTCAATATTATGTTAACCTTTAAGAGCCTCTCCACTCAGATTTTCAATGTCCATTTTACATTTTAATGTCTTTACTTTTCTATAGAAAAGATCATAAATAATACCCACCTAATAAAAAAGAATTTCTTGTCTAGAGGCCCAGGTGGGTGGACTACAAGGTCAGGAGTTTGAGACCAGCTTGACCAACATGGTAAAACCACATCTCTATTAAAAATACAAAAATTAGCTGGGTGTGGTGGCAGGTGCCTGTAATCCCAGCTACTTGGGAGGCTGAGACAGGAAAATTGCCTGAATCCAGGGGATGGAGGTTGCAGTGAGCTGAGTCATGTCACTGCACTCCAGCAAGACTCTGTCTTTAAAAAAAAAAAAAAAATGCCAGATGCAGTGGCTCACACCTGTAATTCCAGCACTCTGGGAGGCCAAGGTGGGTGGATTACGAGGTCAGGAGTTCAAGACCAATCTGGCCAACATAGTGAAACCCCATCTCTACTAAAAATACAAAAATTAGCTGGGTGTCATGGTGCAGATCTGTAATCCCAGAGACTCAGAGGCTGAGGCAAGAGAACCGCTTGAACCCAGAGGCAGAGGATGCAGTGAACCGAGATTGCGCCACTGCACTCCAGCCTGGGCGAAAGAGTAAAACTCCCTCTCAAAAGAAAAAAACAAAACAAAAAAGAATCTCTCCTATCTTTGATGCAGCAACAATTGATCGCGTGCTTTCACGTGTGAATCCAATAGAAATGAAGAAACAGGAAACAATTTGAGGATTGAATGACATTATTCACTTCTCAAAAAATCTGTAATATTTTTTAAGAAATATACTTTCAATGTAATAAGAACTGTAAAAAAACCTTCTGATTCTCTTAAAGTTATATGCAAAGAATTTTTCTACCAACTTTAGTTTTAGATTTTCTGTACTCAGCACTCTGATTTAGGATATCTGATGTGTCAGTGCCTTATATATTTCTACCATAAATACTCTGATATTTGCATAGACCTAATTATATATATATATTTTTTAACTTTTACTGCATCTGCAGAAATATCTTCCAGTATAAACTGTTATTTTCTAAGATGTAGGTTTTGAAAAAGTGTTTTTCCAAATTTATTACATCTGCACAACTTTTCTTCAATAGAAATCCCCTGATGCAGAACAAAGTTTGAGCAACTACTTGAGTTTGCCTCTAGAACAAAATGTCTGTAATAAGATCTGCGATATAAGTAAAGCAGTATAACTCTCTTTACATTTGTAATTTCATCTTCAAAATAAACACCTTTCACTATAAAAGCTTGTATTTTCTGAAAAATCTTGACAGAAATTGCACTTATAATGCTTTTATTAAGTATGAATTCTCTGGTGTTAAGATGTAAGCATGTGGTATGAGATGTGAGCAAGTAAGACATGAGTAAGATATGAAAATGGATTTTTCAGTCTTTATATAATTTATCTCAAGTATAAATTCTTTCCTGTACAATAAAGTGTGAGCATTGGTTACAAGTTTTCCCACATTGTTCACACGTGTAGGCCTTTTATCTAGTATAAATTATCTTACCTAAATCAAGTATGACAACTATTTAAAGGCCTTGTCTCATTCTTCAGATTTCTAGGACTTCTCACCACGATAATTTCTTTTCTGATTAGAAAAGTTTGCTGGGGCCGGGCGCGGTGGCTCAAGCCTGTAATCCCAGCACTTTGAGAGGCCGAGGCGGGTGGATCACGAGGTCAAGAGATCGAGACCGGGCCAGGCGCGGTGGCTCAAGCCTGTAATCCCAGCACTTTGGGAGGCCGAGGCGGGTGGATCACGAGGTCAAGAGATCAAGACCATCCTGGTCAACATGGTGAAACCCCGTCTCTACTAAAAATACAAAAAATTAGCTGGGCATGGTGGCGCGTGCCTGTAGTCCCAGCTGCTCAGGAGGCTGAGGCAGGAGAATTGCCTGAACCCAGGAGGCGGAGGTTGCGGTGAGCCGAGATCGCACCATTGCACTCCAGCCTGGGTAACAAGAGCGAAACTCCGTCTCAAAAAAAAAAAAAAGAGAAAAGTTTGAGGTGCTGTGAAAAGCACTGTCAAGTATTTCTGGTTTGTGGAGTTTCTTTTCAGTATAAATTATTTCATGTCTGTTAAGAATTGAGGGCTTATTAAAGGCTTTGCCATATTTTTCACACTTGTAGGATTTCTGTACAGTATGAATTTAATACTTAGTAAGACTTGAGAACTGGTTAAAAGCTTTGCCACATTCTTCACATTTGTAGAGTTTCTCTCCAGTATGAATTATTTGTTTAATAAGGTTCAAGGACTAAAAGCACTGCCACATTCTTGATAGTTGTAAGGTTTCTTTCCAGTATGAATTTTCCTGTGTTTAGTAAGAGTTGAGGATTGGTTAAAGGCTTTACCACAGTCTTCACATTTGTAAGGTTTCTCTCCAGTATGAATTATCTTATGTTTATTAAGAGTTGAGGACCGATTAAAAGCTTTGCCACAGTCTTCACATTTGTAAGGTTTCTCTCCAGTATGAATTATCTTATGTTT
>NW_022437139.1:782555-809294 GCF_009761245.1 Sapajus apella
CATTTGTAAGGTTTCTCTCCAGTATGAATTATCTTATGTTTAGTAAGAGTTAAGGACCGCTTAAAAGCTTTGCCACAGTCTTCACATTTGTAGGGTTTCCCTCGAGTGTGAATTTTCTTATGTGTAGTAAGGATTGAGGACCTATTAAAAGCTTTGCCACATTCTTCACATTTGTAAGGTTTCTCTCCAGTGTGAATTATCTTATGTTTAGTAAGGTTTGAGGACCGATTAAAAGCTTTGCCACAGTCTTCACATTTGTAGGGTTTCTCTCCAGTGTGAATTCTCTTATGTGTAGTAAGGATTGAGGACCGATTAAAAGCTTTGCCACACTCTTCACATTTGTAGGGTTTCTCTCCGGTATGAATCATCTTATGTGTAGTAAGGTTTGAAGACTCATTAAAGGCTTTGCCACATTCTTCACATTTGTAGGGTTTCTCTCCAGTATGAATTCTTTTATGTTTAGTAAGGGTTGAGGACCAGTTAAAGCCTTTGCCACATTCTTCACATTTGTAAGGTTTCTCTCCACTATGAATTATCCTGTGTGCAGTAAGTAGTGGGGACTGGTTAAAGGCTTTGCCACATTCTTCACATTTGTAGGGTTTCTCTCCGGTATGAATCAACTTATGTGTAGTAAGGTTTGAAGGCTCATTAAAGGCTTTGCCACATTCTTTACATTTGTAGGGTTTCTCTCCAGTATGAATTCTTTTATGTGTAATAAGGGTTGAGGAATGCTTAAAAGCTTTGCCACATTCTTTGCATTTGAAGGGTTTCTCTCCAATATGAATTCTCTTGCGTCTAGTAATGGTTGAGAACCACTTGGAGGCTTTGCCATGTTCTTCACATTGGTAAAAATTCTCCCCAGTATGAACTCTTTGATGTTGACTTAGGTGTAAAAGCATGCAAAATGATTTGTCACATTTGTCACATTTGAAAGGTTTCTTTCTAGTCTGTATTATATTATGCCTATTTGAATTTAAAAATTTATGAAAGACTTTGACATATTGATCACATTGAAATATTTTGCTCTGGGTAGTTGTGAAACACTGGTTGAGTCCATTATAAACTTTGTGCACCTTACACTCATCCACACTTTCACAGCCTTTTCTTAACTGTAAATTCTCAGGTCCACATTTTCCATATCTTCTCAGAATCACTTGTTGAAAAGAATCTTTTATGTCTTGCTCTGGCCAAAGGTATTTGGGAAAATAAGAACACATAGCTGAAAGAAATAAAAACAAAAAATTGTTAAACTTCCTATGCTTAGATAAACATACTTTACAAATCTAACCTATATTATAAAGGTAGCTGATGCCTGTAGTCCCAGCACTTTGGGAGGCCAAGGCAGGCAAATCACCTGAGGTCAGGAATTTGAGACCAGCCTGACCAACATGGAGAAACCCTGTCTCTACTGAAAATACAAAATTAGCTGGGCGTAGTGGCACATGCCTGTAGTCCCAGCTACTAGGGAGGCTGAGGCAGAAGAATCACTTCAACCTGAGAGGCGGAGGTTGTGGTGAGCCGAGATCGTGCCATTGCACTCCAGCCTGGGCAACAAGAGCGAAACTCCGTCTCAAAAAAAAAAAAAGTCTGAAAGAAAAAATGTCAAAATAAAGAGGCTCAACAAACAAACTAGGATACACACAAAGATATAACAAACATATATATAAGAACAATTTCAAAAGTCACAGAAAAGAGAATGGAGCTGCAAGATAAAAATGATGTGTCATTTACAATATAGTCTTATGAGACAGGTGGTGAACTGTCATCAAAAACCGTACAGGCCACAAAGAAACTGTGTGATATAGTCAACATCTTGATAAAAATAGCTATCAAGTGAGAATAATACCATCAGCATATCCTGCCAAATAATTTTTTAAAAAGATCTTAAAACATAACCAAATTCTGAAAAATTATATTGTAATTCATATGCCCTAAATATAAAAGGAGGTGAAAGCAGTTGCTTTTTACTGAAAATAACATGATTCAACAAAATAACACATAATTGTAAAAAATGCCTTATTTTCTGGGAAAAAAATGTACATACACAAAAATGGAATTTCTTAGCATTATAATGGTGCAAAAACATTTTTAGTTATTCTCTAAAATTTGAAAGGTAAAAGCATATAAATCATTATAAACATTTATTAATGAATATACAACATGATATATATAATTAGCAACATCAATGACAAATTTGAGGGCAGATATAATGAGAAAAAAAATTCTGAATGCAACTGAAGTTCATTTTCACCAGATTAAAATAGATTTTTGTATCTTTTAGAGGCTTTATGTAATCCCCAAGGTATCACCAAGAATGTGTCTGCATAGATACACAACACAAAATAAAAAAGAAGTAAAAGAATATCAAGTATAAAAAAGATACAAAGACAGAAAAAGAGAATGAAGAACAAAGATACAAGAAGCAAATAAAACAAAATAACAATACTAAGTCTTCCTAAGTGAAGAAAAATAAAATTATTTTCAGATAAGCAAATGCTGAAGGAATACATTACCACCAGGCCTGCCTTGCTAGAGCTCTAGAAAGAGGCACTAAATATGGGAAGAAAAAAAACATTACCAGCCATTGCAAAAACACACTGAAGTACAAAATCAATGACACTGTAAAACAACTACATCAACAACTCTTCAAGATAAGCAGCTAGCACCATTTGGCCAGAATCAAAAGCACACATAACAATATTAGCATTAAATGGAATAGACTGAATGCCTCAACTGAAACACACAGAAGGGCAAGCTGGATACACTTACGAACCATATGTATGCTGTATTCCAGAGACCCATTTGACATGAAAAGACAAACAGGCTCAAAGTAAAGGAATGGAGAAAAATTTACAAAGTAAATAAAAGCATTAAAAAGCAGGGGTTGCAATCATAATTTCTGACAAGACAAACTTTAAACCAACCAACATCAAAAAAGAAAAAAGAAATGCATTACATAATAGTAAAGAGATCAATTCGAGCAGCACCCAGATTCATAAAACACATGCTTAGAGACCTACAAAGAGACTTAGACTCCCACATAATCATAGTGATAGACTTTTAACACCCCACTGTTAAAATTAGACAGATCCGTGAGACAGAAAAGTAACAAGAGTATTCAAGACTTGAACTCAGCTGTGAGTCAAATGGATCTGATAAATGTCTACAGAGCTCTCTAGCCACAAACACCACAATACACATTCTTCTAAGGTGTACATGGCAGTTAAATATACATATTGATCACATAATTGGAAGTAAAACACTTCTTAGCAAATGCAAAAGAACTGAAATCATAACAGTCTCTCAGACTGCAGTAAAATCAAATTAAAACACAAGAGTAAGAAACTCACCAGGCATGATGGCTCATACCTGTAATCCCACCACTTTAAGAGGCTGAGGTGGGTGGATCACTTGAGGTCAGGAGGTTGGGATCAGGCTGGCCAACATGGTGAAATCCCATCTCTACTAAAAATACAAAAAGTTAGCTGAGCATGGTGACACATGCCTGTAGTCGCAGCTGCCTAGGAGACTGAGGCACAAGAATCACTTGAAGCCAGGAGGCAGAAGTAGCAGTGGGCCAAGACCATGCCACTGCACTCCAGCCTGGGTGACAGAACAAGACTCTGTTCCAAAAAAAGCAAAACAAAAAACACCTCAAAAGTAAGAAACTCACTCAAATCCACACAATTACACAGAAATTGAACATCGGCTCCTGAATGACTTCTGGCTAAATAATAAAATCAGCAGCATGCGTCTATGCCTACACCCTTCTGATCTTTATCTAAGCAGGGTTGGGCTTTGCTGAGGCTTAGATGTGAGACCACCTGGGAATACTGGGTGCTTTATGCTTTGGCTGGGCATGGTGGCTCACTCCATCCAACACTTTGGGAGACTAAGGCGGGCAGATCACCTGAGGTCAGGAGTTTGAGACCAGCCTGGCCAACAGGGTGATACACCATCTCTACTAAAAATACAAAAAACTTAGCTGGATGTGGTTGCGGGCACCTATAATTCCAGCTACTCAGGAGTTTAAGGCGGGAGAATCACTTGAAACTGGGAGGTGGAGGTTACAGTGAGCCGAGATCATGCCACTGCACTCCCGCCTGGGCGACAAGAGCAAAACTCCATCTAAAAAAAAAATCGGAAATAAAAAAATTATTTGAAACCAATGAGAATGAAGAGACATTCATTGTACCAGAATCTCTAGAACACAGCTAAAGTGGTGTTAAGGGGGAAATTTATAGCACTAAATATCCACATCAAAAACCAAGAAAGAGCCCAAATGGACACCCTAACATCATAACTAAAAGAATGAGAAGACCAAGAGCAAACAAACCTTCTAGCAGGAGACAAGAAGTAACCAGATTCAGAGTGGAAGTGAAGGACAGAGACAAAAAAATCTCCTTAAAAAAAAAAAAAAAAAAAAAAATTCAATGAATAGGAACTATTTTTTCCTTTTTTTTGAGACGGAGTTTCGCGCTCGTTACCCAGGCTGGAGTGCAGTGGCGCAATCTCAGCTCACTGCAACCTCCGCCTCCTGGGTTCAGGCAATTCTCCCGCCTCAACCTCCTGAGCAGCTGGGATTACAGGCACGCGCCACCATGCCCAGCTAATTTTTTGTATTTTTAGTAGAGACGGGGTTTCACCATGTTGACCAGGATGGTCTCGATCTCTTGACCTCGTGATCCACCCGCCTCGGCCTCCCAAAGTGCTGGGATTACAGGCTTGAGCCACCGCACCCGGCTCCTTTTTTTTTTTTTTTTTTAGACAGAGTCTCGCTCTGTCGCCAGGCTGGAGTTCAGTGGCACAATCTCGACTCACTGCAATCTCCACCTCCGGGGTTCAAGCAATTTTCCTGCCTCAGCCTCCCAAGTAGCTGGGACTACAGGCGAACACCACCATGCCCAGCTAATTTTTGTATTTTTAGTAGAGACGGGGTTTCACCATGTTGGCCAGGATGGTCTCGATCTCTTGATCTCGTGATCTGCCCGCCTCAGCCTCCCAAAGTGCTGGGATTACAGGCCTGAGCCACTGCGCCCGGCCAGAACTGTTTTTTTTTTTTTTTTGACGAGATTAATAGGCTGCTAACTAGACTAATAAAGAAAAAGAGAAGAATGAAATAGATAAAAAATGATAAAGGGGATATCACCACCGACCCCATAAAGTAAAAACAACCTTCAGAAAATACTGTAAACACCTGTATGCACATAAATTGAAAAATCTAGAAGAAATTAATAAGTTCCTGGACCCATCCATCCTTTCAAGACTGAACCAGAAAGAAGTCGAATCCCTGAAAAGACCAATAACAAGTTCTGAAACGGAGGCAGTAAATAGCCTACCAACCAAAAAAAGTCCAGGACCAGATTAATTTATAGCTGAATTCTACCAGAGGTACAAAGAGAAACTGGTACCATTTCTTCTGAAACTGGTACCATTTCTTCTGCAACTAAAAGGAGGGGACTCTCTCTCTCTCTCTCTTTTTTTTTTTTTTTTTTTAAGGAAAGGAGTCTCGCTCTGTTGCCCAGACTGGAGTGCAGTGGTGCGATCTTGGCTCACTGCAGCCTCTGCCTCCTGGGTTGAAACAATTCTCCTGCCTCAGCCTCCTGAATAGCTGGGACTTTTTAGGCATATGCCACCACGCCTGGCTAATTTTTCATATTTTTAGTAGAGACAGGTTTCATATGTTAGCCAAGATGGTCTCTATCTCCTGACCTCGTGATCTATCTGCCTCAGACTCCCAAGGTGCTGTGATTACAGGTGTGAGCCACCACGCGTGGCTGGGGCCTCTTCCTAACTCATTCTATAAAATCAGCATCATCCTGATATCAAGACCTGGCAGAAATTAAAAAAAAAAAACAAACTTCAAGCCAAAATCCCTGATAAACATCAATGCAAAAATTCTCAATAAAATACTAGCAAACTGAATCCAACAGCACATGAAAAACCTTATCCACCAAAATCAAGTTAGCTTTATTCCCAGGATGCAAGGCTTGTTCAACATACAAAAATTAACGAACCTAATTCATCACATAAACAGATCTAAAGACAACACCACATGATTATCTCAATAGATGCAGAAAAGGCCTTTGACCAAATTCAACATCCCCTCATGTTAAAAACTCTCAATAAGCTAGGTATTCATGGAACATACCTCAAAATAATAAGATCTGTGACAAATCCACAGCCAATATCATACTAAAAGGGAAAAAGCTGAAAGCATTCCCCTTGAAAACTGGCACCAGACAAGGATGCCGTCTCAGCACTCCTATTTAACATAGTATTGGAAGTTCTGGCAGGGAAATTAAGCAAGAGAAATAAGTGATATTCAAATAGGAAGTCAAACTGTCTCTGCAGATGACGTGATCCTAGCTCTAGAAAGCCCCATTGTCTCAGCCCAAAAGCTTCTTCATCTAATAAGCAACTTCAGGAAAGTATTGAGATACAAAATCAGTGTGCAAAAAACACAAGCATTGCAATATGCCAACAATAAACAAGCAAAGAGCCAAACTACGAATAAACTCCCATTCACAATTGCTGCAAAGAGAATGAAGTACCAAGGAGTACAGCGAACAAGGGGAGCGAAGGACCTCTTCAAGGAGAACTGCAAGCCACTGTGCAAGAAAATCAGAGAGGACCCAAATAAAAAAGACAGAAAGAATCAATATTGTAGAAATGGCCATATTGCTCAAAGTAATTTATAGATTCAATGCTATTCAGACTAAACTACCATTAACATTCTTCGCAGAATTAGAAAAAAACTATTTTAAAATTCATATGAAACCCCAAAAGACCCCATATAGCCAAGAGAATCCTAAGCAAAAAGAAAAAAGCTGAAGGCATCATGATATTCAACCTAAAAGTATACTATAAGACTGTAATAACCAAAGCGGCCTGGAACTGTTATAAAAACAGACACAGATACCAATGGAACAGAATAAAGAACTCAGAAATAAGATTCCATATCTACAACCATCTGATCTTTGAAAAACCTGACAAAAACGAGCAATGGGAAAAGGATTCCCTTTTAATAAATGGTACTGGGAGAACTGGCTAGCCATATGTAGAAAGTTGAAACTGGACCCCTTTCTTCCACCTATACAAAAATTAACTAAAGATGAATTGAAGACTTAAATGTGAAACTCAAAACTACAAGAACCCTAGAAGAAAATCTAGGGAATACCATTCAGGACATAGGCATAGGCAAAGATTTTATGATGAAAGCAATTGCAACAGAAGCAAACATTGACAAATGGGATCTAATTAAACTAAAGAGCTTCTGCACAACAAAAGAAATTGTCATCAGAATGAACAGACAATCTACAGAACGGAAGCACATTTTTGCAGTCTATCTGTCTGACAAAGGTTAATATCCAGAGTCTACAAAGAACTTAAACAAATCTACAAGAATAAAACAAACAAACCCATTGGAAAGTAAGCAAAGAACAAGAATAAACACTTCTCAAAAGAAGACATTTATGTGGCCAATAAACATGACAAAACGTTCAACATTAGTGATCATTAAAGAAATGCAAATCAGAATCACAATGAGATACCATCTCACACCAGTCACAATGGTGATTATTAAAAAATCAAGAAACAACAGTGTTGGTGAGGCTATGGAGAAAGAGAAATGCTTTTACACTTTTGGTGGGAATATAAATTAATTCAACCATTGTGAAAGCCAGTATGGCGATTCCTCTAAGACCTAGAACCAGATATACTATTGCACCCAGCAATTCCATTACTGGGTATATACCAAAGGAATATAAATCATTCTATTATAAAGATACATGGATATGTATCTTCATTGCAGCACAATTCACAATAGCAAAGACGTGGAATCAACCCAGTACCCATCTATGATAGACTGGATAAAGAAACTGTGGTACACATGGACCATGGAGTACCATGCAGCCCTAAAAAGGAACAAGATCAGGTGCAGCAAACTACCACAGTACATGTTTACTTATGTAACAAACCTGCATATCCGGCAATTTTGGTGGGAATGTAAATTAATTCAACCATTGTGAAAGCCAATATCTAGAACCAGATATACTATTGGACCCAACAATCCCATTAGTGGATATATACCAAAAGAATATAAATCATTCTATTATAAAGATACTCGGATGTGTATCTTCACTGCAGCACAATTCACAATAGCAAAGACATGGAATCAACTCAAATGCCCATCTATAATAGACTGGATAAAGAAAATGTGGTGCTGGGCATGGTGGCTCATGCCTGTAATCCCAGCACTTTGGGAGGCTGAGGTGGGTGGATCATGAGGTCAGGAGTTCGAGACCAGCCTTACCAACAAGGTGAAACCCCATCTCTATTAAAAATGCAAAAATTAGCCAGGCATGGTGGCATGAACCTGTAATCCCAGCTACTCAGGAGGATAAGGCAGGAAACTCACTTGAACCCAGAAAGTGGAGATTGCAGTGAACCAAGATCATACCACTGCATTCCAGCCTGGGTGACAGAGCGAGACTCTCAAAAATAAAATAAAAATAAAAGGTGCTTTACTTGATTATCCTCTTTACGTCAAAACAATTTTTCAGTAATCCCTGAAAAAGCCTTCATGAGAGAGCCAGGCATAATGGCTCACATCTGTAATGACAACTATGTGGCATACTCAGGTTGGAGAATTTCTGCAGGCCAGGATTTCAAGACCAGCCCAGGTAATAAACAAGACCCCATCTCGAAAGTAAGTGCCTTTAAGAGATCTTTGAGATTTAGGGAGGTAGCTGTGAAACTCTGCTAAAGCCCAAAATTGAGGCGTGTTCTTTTCAAAGGACAGGACCTCATTCAGGTGGGAAACTACCTTGGTCTTGGCTACAGAACAAGGAGTGGCCCAACCAACTTGGTCCCACTGAGAATTCTGAAGTTAACCCTGTAATTATTTTTTTTATTTTTTAATTTTTTTTTGGGAGGCCGAGGCGGGTGGATCACGAGGTCACAAGAGATCGAGACCATCCTGGTCAACATGGTGAAACCCCGTCTCTACTAAAAATACAAAAAATTAGCTGGGCATGGTGGTGCGTGCCTGTAATCCCAGCGACTCAGGAGGCTGAGGCAGGAGAATTGCCTAAACCCAGGAGGCGGAGGTTGCGGTGAGCCGAGATCGCGCCATTGCACTCCAGCCTGGGGTAACATGAGTGAAACTCCGTCTCAAAAAAAAAAAAAAAAGAAAGAAAGAATAAATATTGCCGGGCGCAGTGGCTCACTCCTCTAATCTCAGCCCTTTGGGAGGCTGAGGCCGGCATATCACCTGAGGTCATGAGTTCCAGACCAGCATGACCAACTGAAGAAACCCCATCTCTAGTTAAAATACAAAATTAGCCAGGAGTGGTGGTGCATGCCTGTAATCCCAGCTCTTCGGGAGGCTGAGGCAGGAGAATCGCTTGAACCCAGGAGATGGAAGTTGCAGTGACCCATATTGCGCCATTGCACTACAGCATGGGAAATAAGTGAAACTCCATTTCAAACAAAAACAACAAAAAAAGAAAGAATAAATATTGTTAAAGTGCCATATTTTAAGTATTCTAAGGCCGGACGCGGTGGCTCACGCCTGTAATCCCACCACTTTGGGAGGCCGAGGCGGGTGGATCACGAGGTCAAGAGATCGAGACCATCCTGGTCAACACGGTGAAACCCCGTCTCTACTAAAACTACAAAAAATTAGCTGGGCATGGTGGCGCGTGCCTGTAATCCCAGCTACTCAGGAGGCTGAGGCAGGAGAATTGCCTGAACCCAGGAGGAGGAGGTTGCAGTGAGCCGAGATGGCGCCATTGCACTCCAGCCTGGGTAACAAGAGTGAAACTCCGTCTCAAAAAAAAAAAAAAAGGCCAGGTGCGGTGGCTCAAGCCTGTAATCCCAGCACTTTGGGAGGCCGAGGCGGGTGGATCACGAGGTCAAGAGATCGAGACCATCCTGGTCAACACGGTGAAACCCCGTCTCTACTAAAAATACAAAAAATTAGCTGGGCATGGTGGCACGTGCCTGTAATCCCAGCTACTCAGGAGGCTGAGGCAGGAGAATTGCCTGAACCCAGGAGGCGGAGGTTGCGGTGAGCCGAGATCGCGCCATTGCACTCCAGCCCGGGTAACAAGAGCGAAACTCCGTCTCAAAAAAAAAAAAAAAGAAAGTACAATAAACTTAAATAGCCAAAGCATTCTTGAGAAAAAAGAACAAAGCCAGAGGAACATCATAATTTACCATTTCTTTTTTATTTATTCATTTATTTATTTATTTTTGAGATGATGTTTTGCTCTTTTTGCCAGGCTAGAGGGCAACGGCACCATCTCGGCTCACTGCAGCCTCTGCCCTCTAGGTTCAAGCGATTCTCCTGCCTCAGCCTCCCAATTAGCTGGGACTACAGGCATGCCACCACACCTGCATAATTTTTACATTTTTAGTAGAGATGGGGTTTCACCTTGTTAGTCAGAACCACCCTCCTCAGCCTCCCAAAGTGCTGGGATCACAAGCATAAGCCACCATGCACAGCATAATTTTCAATTTCAAACTATATTTTAAGACTATAGTAATACAAACAGAATGGAATGTGCAGAAAAATTAACAAAGAAACCGCTAATGCAACAGAAATCACTACTCTCACACATTTCAGACATCATGCAAAAAGAGAACTAATAGTTTAACATAGAGGTTCTCAAAATTGTGCAAATATTTGTGTGTCCCCCCCAAACAATTAAAAAGCAGTCAGATTGTACAGTCTCTAATATGCCATGAAGAGGACTTTGGCTCTCACTGGAAATAAAGGAAGGTCACCCAGGGAAAAGCAGAATTTTTAGAGAATTTAAAAGCATAAGACAAAAGATGCCCCCACGTGAGAGAAAAATTTAACAAAATACTCAGGGTTCCCAAAAACTATTTGCTTTTCCACATAGCTTCCCAAATCAAGTTGTAAGAACTGGCTTTTTTTTTTTTCCCACCTTTGGATCTCTCATCAGCGTCGTCTGTTGTATTCACTTTCACCTACCTTTGGGTCTGGCCACCATCTCATGTCTCTTCATATTACAGGGCTCTTTTCTTTGCACCAGACAGGTGATCGGGTTTTGCTTGGAGACAGTAATACCTGCTTTATTAAAAATAAATAACATGCATCATTCTTATATTCTCTAATTACTAACCTAGTACTGTGCTCAGTAAAAAGTACGTGATAGAATATTCTAGAAAATCCCCAAATACTAATTAATGAGAGACATCTCTAAATATTTAGAAAATATTTTAAATTTGTAGGTCCTTAATTTTACTACCTGGTACTCATGAATCAAAAATTGATGGTGGTAAATAGAGTTTAAAATATGGGCAATGATATATTATGCCTCTAAATTTCAGGAATTACCATTAATCTAGAGTAAAGGATACAGGTCAGCTGAGGAATGTGGAAAGTTCAGGTCAAGATGAAACATGCTGAATAAATTCTTTTCTACATCAACAAATCATCAAGATTTTCTTAAAATAGAAATCAGAAAGTCATTTATACAAAGCATAAAATTACCAAAATAAAAAATTCTACAGAAAAAGAGACATAAAACTTTTAGGATATATTAAGAATTGTATATTAAAGTTATATTCACCCAAGAAGACCAGGTTTCTGTAGTTCTCTAACATCACATTTCTATATAAATTCTGCTGAGCAGGGTTCAGGCATTGCCACTCCTCCAGAGAGAATTCTATGGCCACATCCCTAAATGTCAGTGTCTCCTGAAAAACACACAGACACACATATATTTAACAAGTGGCCATGGGAAGAATTTCTTATCTGAGTTAAGGTGAAATGAGAGAGTAAAGACAGTTGGTTCTGACTTATAAAAATAACTGAAATCCAATAATTTTCAATAATTATCCAATAATTATAAAAATAACTGAAATTATCCAATAATTTTCAACACAGAAATATTCTCTCATGTATTTTCTTCCTTTGAGGGAAGAGGATGGCATAAGATACACATCACCAGTGCCTATCTGATACTCTTCTGGATGATAAACTGTGGGTGGGAGACCCCATAAGTATGAGGAAGGAGTCAGAAGCCTCAGCCTGTTCCCATATAAATAATGAAGAAGAAAATAACTAGAGATATAACTATAGTAGTTATTCCTAGGTTATCTTAGTTATTCTTAGGTTATCTTAGTTATTCCTAGGTAACCATTAAGATATATATACATATACTCAGCATAATCTTTTACTAAAGCCTCTCAGGTTGAAGTATGAACCTAAGGTGACATTGTGAAAGAAGTGACCCTAACACAAGACACTCTAAGCCCTCTGTCATGCCCATCTAAGGGCTGCTGGAGGGTGCCTTGGCTGTGCAGCAGCGCCAACACTGGGAAAGTGCCCGCTGTGGAAGGGGACGTTTACAATATCTCCTTCTCTAGAGGAGCTAGGAGAAAACTCTGCTCCCCCAAGCTCTTGTGGTATGTGACGTCCGGGAACTGAACTGTCTCTATGTGATGCTGTGCTTCAGTGATCACATTCCATATCCACTTTTATGTTCCACTTCTGCACCTGGTTCTTCTTTCTCTTAGAAGATATTAGTAATACTAACATAAATCTTAAGGTCTTTATGATTTCTTGACAAGTACGAAAAAACTGTTGGCGCATTATGCTTCTTACCTCATCTCGGCTACTTGAAAGTTCTGGGCCACCATTCCTGTGGCATATAATGTACTTGACCCTACCACTGACAACCATGACCTTATCCTACCTACCCTGCCCCCTGCTTTTTACTCAATAAAAGTCAGAGTGTCCAGGCACTTGGGGCCACTGCCGGACTCCAAGCTTTGGCTGGCAGTGGACCCCTGGGCCCAAACTCTGTTTTCTCTTTCTCGGTGTCTTGTGTCTTTTATTTCCACAGTTTCTCATCTCCACACCTACAGAGGGGCTTCACAGGACCCTGTAGGGCTGGACCCTACAATAAAATATATAATTAAGGACATAAACACAAATGTATACATTTTTTAGTACTATATTTACATCATAATGAGTTGTGTATATTTTCGGACAAAGAAAACATGATGAGTTATAAGGTAACTCTCAAATTTAAATGTGTACAATAAACTGGAGATCCTGTCATGACAGTTTTTTTTTCCCCAAAAGATCTGGAATAAAGTCTTACTTTTTAAAATCCTAACAAGGTCACTAGTAATGCCAGTGTTTTTGACCCAAGAAGACTATTTTGTCAAACATTCAGTAAGTAAAAGAGACTGTTTTTCCCAATTTTTCTGGCCTGTAAACAAAGATAAGAGCCAGCCAGGCACGGTGGCTCATGTATGTAATCCCAGCACTTTGGGAGGCTGAGGTGCTCAGATCACGAGGTCAAGAGATCAAAACCATCTTGGCTAACATGATGAAACCCCATCTCTACTAAAAATACAAAAATTAGCTGGGTGTGGTGGCACAAGCCTGTAGTCCCAGCTACTCGGGAAGCTGATGCAGGAGAACTGCATGAACCCAGGAGGCAGAGGTTGCAGTGAGCCAAGATCATGCCACTGCACTCCAGCCTGATAACAGAGCGAGACTCTTGTCTCAAAGAAAAAAAAAAGAGTCTTCATTTTCCAAAGACAGATAGGTGCAAAAAAAAAAAAGTAAAAAAAAAAAAAAAAAAAAAAAACCTAAGAAAAAACGGCAGGTGCCAGATTAAATGTGATGGTTTATGCACATTAGCTGCATAAAGATACTTGATAATGAAGAGAAAAATAATTAACTCTATAGTATAAAGAGAGAGAGAGAGAGAGAGAGAGAGCGCTCTATAACCAAGTAAATTATTAACATCAACTACCCAGAACAATTTTTCATGATGTGCTGTCGCACAAAGAAACACACAGCATCGCTGCTGAGATACTGCCCCTCAAAAAGTAAATTATAGACTGAATTTAACCATAAAGAAAAATTAGTTTTATGCAAAGGTGAAGATATCTCCCATATTCTATACTAACAATGATTTTAAGTACTCTTTCTTTAGCACCCTAGAGAGCAGGTATCTCTCAATAATTTTTTTCAGAACTTCCTGGGTAATAAATGCAATCCCGTTTAAATAAGCATTTTCATAATCCTGTTCTGCATAGTGCTAATGGAGAACACAGATGAAACCTCAACATTATATGTTCTCCATCTTTACTAATGACCTCAGCTTTCCCCCAATAGGAATCATGAGTATCTACATCTTCCCATGTTCAACAGCAACAAAAGGAACACTTTTAATATGGAAGATCATAAATTTATGGTAGGAATTCTGCATTGCATATAAGAAGGCATGATGTAGAGAAGTCTTTGGTACATAGGAAAGAAATATTTTTTAGAGATCAACTATCACAACAATTTTAAAATGTACTTGAAACAAACTCATTGGGGAGGAAAAACACCAGTAGACAAGTAAAGGTTTGTGAGTCCTAAATGCTTGGCACTCCAGGAGGCAGGGTGGACACAGCTCTTGATCTGAGACATGTTTAGCTGAAAAGAAGCCATTTTTCCTCTTTTTCCTCTTTCTCTGGAAATCCTTTTCAGAGAAAATTCAAGTAATACCTGTATCTTGAGAAAATTCCCTTAAAGGCATCAGCAACACCTGCTTACCTGGTAGCCTCACACCCACAGACAGAAGGACCAAGACCAAAAGGTCCACCCATTTCTCTCCTTTAAAACAGAAGAGATTCAGGAACAATTAGCTGAATGGAAATAAAAATATATGTTCTTCTCCTATCTGCAGGTGCCCTCCCTGCCATACACACCAGCAATTTCTGCTACAGTAATGGAAATATAAGCCACACTGCCCTGTCTCTACCAAAGCAAAGGTGGCACTTAACTCTCAGGAATGTATCTTGAAGCCCTCATACTTGATTCTGGCCTCATCTTAGAGTCATATGAGGCACTTAATTAAAATAACACGAACGCTTCCAACCAGGACAATAAACAAAACCAGTGAAAAGGGCACAAGTAAGATTTCTGCAAATTGACCATGTAATCTGAATGAGAAGAGTGGGCTGATAAGCACTGCCTCTCACGCTTTAACGAGCTTAAAAATTACTTGGTAATGTTGGTCCCACTCGGTGTCATGTGAATCTGCAGGTTTGGAAAAACACCATGAACGTGTGTTTCAAACAAGTTCCCTGCCAGTGCAGATCTTGCTCCCCCGGGTTCATTATTAGCAATAGTTACAGAAAGCAGGCACAGCACAGATTCCATACACTCAGCACTCCTGTCACAACATAAATACTTCTGATACGAATGAAGACAACCAATCTCCATCCTAAAGTTTCATATTCTTTGCTGGCTCTTTTTTTTTTTTTTTGAGACGGAGTCTCGCTCTTGTTACCCAGGCTGGAGTGCAATGGCGCGATCTCGGCTCACCGCAACCTCCGCCTCCTGGGTTCAGGCAATTCTCCTGCCTCAGCCTCCTGAGTAGCTGGGATTACAGGCACGCACCACCATGCCCAGCTAATTTTTTGTATTTTTAGTAGAGACGGGGTTTCACCATGTTGACCAGGATGGTCTCGATCTCTTGACCTCGTGATCCACCCGCCTCGGCCTCCCAAAGTGCTGGGATTACAGGCTTGAGCCACCGCGCCCGGCCTCTTTGCTGGCTCTTTAAAGTTTTCTGAGGAAACAGAAAGCAGCAATTTCTGAATAAGTCTGCATCTGAAAAACAACAGGTACACATGTAATAATGCAATGCTTATTAGGCAGGTACTATCTACTCAAGACATGTTACAAAACACTGTGCTGGGAATAACACATTATGTGATTTCATTCTCATAACACCCTGGAAGTTGATATCAACAGTTCAATAATTCTCAGGATTTAGATAAAATGTCTGCAATTTCTAATTCTTCCTCTGTTTCTCTGTCATTGATTTTTTTTTAATGTATAGAATAAAAGTTAAATACAGACAGATGAGAGGAATATAGAAAAAGTTTAATGTAGTTTAGAGAAATTTTTATTGTGTTTATATTTACTTTTTGTTACTTGTGGAGCAAGTACTGGAACTGCAGGAATAGAACACAAGTGGCCGGGCGCTGTGGCTCACGCCTGTAATCCTAGCACTTTGGGAGGCCGAGGTGGGTGGATCACCTGAGGTCTGGAGTTCAAGACCAGCCTGGCCATCATGGTGAAACCCTACCTTAAAAAAAAAAAAAGAAAAAAAAAAGTAATAGAACACAAGTTACTAAATGGAATGTTTCTCTAAGCAAGTTTTAACATAAAATTTAAAAATTAAAATCCTAAAATATATATTTTTCTCATATACTTGCTTTTGAGTTTCTGAAAATTGTGAGCACCAGCTCTAGAAAAGCAGCAGAATTCATCAGCCAAAACTCTTATTTATTTATTTGACAAATTCTTGCTCTGTCACCCAGGCTGGAGTGCAATGGCATGATTATCCATTTACTGAATGACCATATGAAAGGGAAGCAATTAGTTTATCTATTTGAGTCACCAGACCTCCTCTTTGTCTTTCACCCAAGTACCAGGAAACTGGAGAAACTCTCATGCTGGTACCAACTAGAGTTATCTCTTGTATGAGGGAAGAAAAAAAACACAGGATTATTTCTTTCTCTTATACCGAGACAGAAGCAGAGTTATCACTCTCGTTAGTCTGACACAGTTATGCCCTGGACATCCTTAAATGTCTCAAAGATGGCTAGGTGACTGTGAGAGGGTTCTTAGTGACCTGGGGCTGATGGCCCAATGATAAACCAGGCTGGAGACTCAGGCTGATTCTAAATAGAAAATGTAACTGCCCTGGTGGAGCTCTAAGACCTGGATCACCTACCCTGATTCATTAGCTTTTAGGTAAGAGGAAGGACACTCTACTCCAACATTATATTTTACAGGTAGGTATAGTTGTGGTCATAGTTCTGGATGCTTTGTGGCCTTGATCTTAATAAGCATCTCTTAAGATGCTTATTTAGGCCGGGTGCGGTGGCTCAAGCCTATAATCCCAGCACTTTGGGAGGCCGAGGCGGGTGGATCACGAGGTCAAGAGATCAAGACCATCCTGGTCAACATGGTGAAACCCCGTCTCTACTAAAAATACAAAAAATCAGCTGGGCATGGCGGCGAGTGCTTGTAATCCCAGCTACTCAGGAGGCTGAGGCAGGGGAATTGCCTGAACCCAGGAGGCGGAGGTTGCGGTGAGCCGAGATCGCGCCATTGCACTCCAGCCTGGGTAACAAGAGAGAAACTCCGTCTCAAAAAAAAGAAAAAAAAAAAAAAAAAAAGATGCTTATTTAAACGTAAGGATTATGTCATCAGACTCTATTTACACCTGGAGTCTTTCACGTAACTGTATCAGGTCACTGAACAAGATCTGAAAAGCTCAAAAAGCCACATTCTCAAAGGGGGATTTTAGATGTCTATGTTGATATCTCACAATGCAGAAAATGCCTCCCGTTAAGTTTTCTGTATATTCTCAATCCAAAGTCTAGTCCTGTCTTGTGAACCCCAGGCAGAGGCCAGACCTTATGGGCAGGCTCTAGGTCGGATCAACCTGGCTTGCCTCCTTGGGTGTTACAGCAGAGTACAATCAAAAGAGAAATCTCTTAGAGGCTGCTCTAGTACACTCTAAGTACTGTGTCTACCTAAAAGGAAAAAGCTGAGGCAACATGAATGTAAGTAGAGAGTTCACTTGAGGCAAACATGAGGATTGTAACTCTGAAGCAAAGACACGTCCTTCAAAGACTGAACAACAACAACAGCAACAAAAGAGAATCCCTGAATAGGCCAATAACAAGCTCCAATACTGAATTAGTAATAAATAGCCTAACAACCAAAAAAACACAGGATCAGACAAATTTACAGCTGAATTCTACCTGATGTACAAAGAGCTGGTACCACTTCTACCAAAATTATTTCAAAATGCTGAGTAAAAGGGACACTTTTTCAACTCATTACATAAGAATAGCATCATTCTGATACCAAAACCTGGCAGAGATAAAACACAAACATAAAAAGCTTCAGGCCAATATCCATGATAAACACTGAAGACAATATTCACAAAAAACTACTCGCAAATCAAATACAGGAGAACCCCAAAAAGCTAATTCAGTGTGATCAAGTAGCTTATATCTCTAGGATGTAAGGTTGTTTCAACATACAACAATTAATAAATGTTATTCATCATATAAACAGAACAAAAGACAAAACCACAAGACTATCTCAATAGATGCTACAAAAGCTTTCAATAAAATTTAACATCTTTCATGTTTAAAACCGTCAAAAAGCTAGGCACTGAAGGTACATACTTCAAAATGAGTCATCTATGACAAACTTACAACCAACATACTGAATGGACACAAGCTAGAAGCATTCCTCCTTGAAAACTGGCACAAGGATGCTTTCTCTCAAAACTCCTATTCAACACAGAATTGGAAGTCTTGGCCAGAGCAATCAGGAAAACGATGAAAACAAAAGGCATCCAAAAAGGAAGAAAGGAAGTCAATCTATTCCTATGGGCAAATGAGTAGATCCTATATCTTCAAAACCCTACAGTCTCAGCAGAATTTTTTTTTTTTTTTTAAGGGGAGAGAGGGGCCGGGCGCGGTGGCTCAAGCCTGTAATCCCAGCACTTTGGGAGGCTGAGGCGGGTGGATCACGAGGTCAAGAGATCGAGACCATCCTGGTCAACATGGTGAAACCCCGTCTCTACTAAAAATACAAAAAAAAAATTAGCTGGGCATGGTGGTGCGTGCCTGTAATCCCAACTACTCAGGAGGCTGAGGCAGGAGAATTGCCTGAACCCAGGAGGCGGAGGTTGCGGTGAGCCAAGGTGGCGCCATTGCACTCCAGCCTGGGTAACATGAGTGAAACTCCGTCTCAAAAAAAACAAAAAAGGGGGGGAGAGAGGGATTTTATTTTAATTTTTTTAGAGACAGGGTTTCACCATGTTGAGCAAGCTGGTCTCGAACTTCTGATCTCGTGATTTGCCCGGCCTTGGCCTCCCAAAGTTCTGATCTCGTGATTTGCCTGGCCTTGGCCTCCCAAAGTGCTGTAATTACAGACAAGAGCCCCCACGCCCAGCCAGAAAACCTCTTTAAACTGATAAACAACTTCAGCAAAGTTTTAGGACACTAAATCAGTAGCATCCCTGTACATCAACAACATCCAAGCCAAAAGCCAAATCAAAAATGTAATTCCGTTCACAATTACCACAAAAAGAATATAGAGTATCTAGGAATACAGCTAACCAGGGAGGTAAAAGATCTCTATAACAAGAATAACAAAACACTACTTAAAGAAGTCAGAGATGACATACACAAATGAAAAAAACATTTTATGCTGATGAATAGAAAAGATCAATATTACTAAAACGACCAAAACTGCCCAAAAACATTTACCAATTTAATGCTATTCCTATCAAACTACCAAAAATATTGTTAACAAAACTAAAAAAGTAACTATTTTAAAATTTATACAGAGCCGGCCGGGCACGGTGGCTCAAACCTGTAATCCCAGCACTTTGGGAGGCCGAGGCGGGTGGATCACAAGGTCAAGAGATCGAGACCATCCTGGTCAACATGGTGAAACCCCGTCTCTACTAAAGCTACAAAAAATCAGCTGGGCATGGTGGTGCGTGCCTGTAATCCCAGCTACTCAGGAGGCTGAGGCAGGAGAATTGCCTGAACCCAGGAGGCGGAGGTTGCGGTGAGCCGAGATCACGCCATTGCACTCCAGCCTGGGTAACAAGAGCGAAACTCCGTCTCAAAAAAAAAAAAAAAAAATTTATACAGAGCCAAAATGAGCCTGAATAGCCAAGGCAATTTTAAGCAAAGTTGGAGGTATTACATTACCCCACTTCAAATCACACTCACTAGAGGGCTGTGGTAACCAAAGCAGCATGGTACTAGAACAAAAACAGACTCATAGACAAATGCAACAGAATAGAGAGCCCAGAAATAATGCCACACACCTCCAACTATCTGATCTTTGACAAAGCTGACAAGAAGAATGTGGGGAGAATTCCCTATGTAACAGGTGTGCTGGAATAACTAGCTAGCACTATGTAGAAGATTGAAACTGGTCACCTTCCCTTCTCTCTCTCTCTCGCTCTCTCTGTCCATATATATATACGAAGATAAAGACTTAAATGCAAAACTTAAAATTATTTTTAAAACCCTGGAAGATAAATAACCAAGAAAATGCCATTGTAGGCATAGGAACGAGCAAAGATTTTATGAGGAAGATAACAAAAGGAACTGCAATAAAAGCAAAAATTGACAAATGGGACCTAATTAAACTAAGAAGCTTCTTCACAGCAAAGGAAACTATCAACGGAGTAATCAGACAACATACCAAATAAATAAAAATATTGGCAGACTATGTTCCTAACAAAGGTTTAATATCCAGAATTCATAAAGAAGCAAGTTTATAAACAAACAAACAAACAAAAAACCTTCATTAAAGAGTAAGCAAAAAACATGAAAAGTTGTTTTTAAAAACAAAACAAACGTGGCTAACGAGGATGTGCAAAAAATGTTCATCACTAATCACTAGAGAAATCAAAAAGAAAAAATGAGATACTATCTCACAGCAGTCAGAATGGCTGCTATTAGAAAGTCACTAAAAGGCACTTTGGGAGGTTAAGGTGGGTAACTCATTTGACATCATCAGTTTGAGAGCAACCCAGCCAACATGGAGAAACCCCATCTTCACTAAAAATACAAAAATTAGGATTGGTGGTGCACATCTGTAGTTCCAGCTAAGATGTGCTGGAAACTAAGACACAATAATCTATTGAACATAAGAGGTGAAGGTTACAATGAGTTGAGATCACACCACTGCACTCCAGCCTGGGTGACACAGTGAGACTGTCTCAAAAACAAAAAAGTCAGTAACAGATGCTGGCAAGGTTGCAGAGAAAATGGAATGTTCATACACTGCTGGTAGAAGGGTAAACTAGTTCAACCACTGTGAAAAGCAGTGTGGCGATTCCTCACAGAACTGAAAACAGAATTACTATTTGTCCCAGCAACCTTCAAATTGGGCATATACCAAAAGAAATATAAACTATTCTACCATAAAGGCATATGCACATGCATGTTTATTACAGCACTGTTTGCAATAACAAAGACATGGGCCGGGCACAGTGGCTTATGCCTGTAATCCCAGCACTTTGGGAAGCTGAGGCGGGCGGATCACCTGAGGTCAGGAGACTGAGATCAGCTTGGCCAACATGGAGAAACGCTGTCTCAACTAAAAATGAAAAAATTAGCTGGGTCTGGTGGCACACGCCTGTCGTCCCAGCTACTTTGGAGGCTAAGGCCAAGACCACGCCATTGTACTCCAGCCTGGGTGACAGAGTGAGACTCCAACTTTTTTTTTTTTTTTTTTTTTTTTTTTTTTTTTTTTTGAGACGGAGTTTCACTCATGTTACCCAGGCTGGAGTGCAATGGCGCGATCTCGGCTCACCGCAACCTCCGCCTCCTGGGTTCAGGCAATTCTCCTGCCTCAGCCTCCTGAGTAGCTGGGATTACAGGCACGCGCCACCATGCCCAGCTAATTTTTTGTATTTTTAGTAGAGACGGGGTTTCACCATGTTGACCAGGATGGTCTCGATTTCTTGACCTCGTGATCCACCCGCCTCGGCCTCCCAAAGTGCTGGGATTACAGGTTTGCACCACTGCTCCCGGCAATGAATCAGAACTTCTTTCCGGTAACATCTTTCTGGCAACCACTAAGGGAGTAATACTGAAAGATCTTTGACCCAAAGGAAAATCATCTGTGTGCACCAATTGGCTGACTTTGGGTGAGTGGGGTGCATATACCTGAGTAAAGGATAAGACTGGATCAGAGGCATAACTTAGGGGAATTAGAGTCTCTCCTAAGAGCGGGTTAAAGGATGCTTGACTGAACTTGAATTCGAGGCCCAACTTAAGAAGGTTATATTCCTTCCTAAGATTTAGAAAGTTAGAGATTTCTCTCAGTAAAATCCATCTTGGCTAAGAACAGGTTTGACACTGAGATATTCATTGCTATTCTCTTTGGATTAGTCTGTCTTGCACTCTTTGCTGATGGCTATGGGTGACAGAATTAGGCATCTACAGGACCATGGGACATGGGGATCTTTTCTTCTCCAAAAGGGAAAACCTAAGTGCTAATGGGACTGCTGGAAAAATATCTTTGCTACCAAGGAGCAAGCACCTGAACTTTTTATTATCGCTGTAATGGGAAGGTCTTTGTCTGGCCCCCTGAGCTCTTTGCCTTCCCCACCCTGCAACAAGCAATGCCTTTTCTCTTTTCCCTTTCTTATCTTTTCTATTACTCAGATTAACCATCTTGCCCAGAGACCACAAGTTGAAACTCCTGATAGGAGGCTCAATGAACAATGACAGGGCCCAACTAGGGATAAGTTTAAGTCTTACCAGTTTGATATCGGTTGCTTAGCAGAGTGGCTAATGTCTATGTTTGTCACATGTTTTGCTCTGGCCAGAAGAGAAAAAAGATAATTTTCCTTTGTGTTGTGGCTTGGCCCCCAGAGCTGTGGTGCACCCAGGCATGTCACTAGGGCCACTCAGGGAAAGGAAACCCAGAAGCCTGGCATGCTGGCAAAAACAGTAAAAATTTCTTACCAGACTTCTGCCCTCTCTCTATGCAAAGTGATTAAATGAATGGTTTTAAAAAAAATTACTGTTTATCTCCTGTGTAAAGTTCTAATTAATTAGAAAATGCATTTGTGAGGCTAGTCTTAAGCTGTCACACATCTGTTGCACTTTGTGCTTTAAATTTGTCTTTCTGAATGGTTCTGTCATTAAGAAGGGAACCTTAGGATAGAATGCAGGCCCAGGACCCCTTAAGGCTGCTGTTCAGGTTGGTCCAGCAAAGTGCTCAGTCATGTCCTTGGATGCTTGACCTTGTAACCACATGACAGTCCGTTCTCTTGGTCTCCACCATCAAAGGTGGCCCAGGTTCAGGGTTCAATTCCCAGCTTAGGGAATGAGTACTTTCTTGTTTGATATTTGGGTGATTTTTACTATTTGCTGATTCTCTTCCCCTCCAGGAACCATCTTGCATTTTCCTTTTTCAGAACACCTGTGAAGTTACATTTAATAAATTTAAAAAGCCAGAGATACTGACTATTTGACCTGACTAAACTCTGGTAATAAGAAATTTAAAAGGGCTTTTTAAAAGAGCACTATGGTTAAAAGCCAGCTTAATTAGAAGCAGATATTCAAGCTCTAACAGCCTGGAACTCCTTGGGAAAAACAGAAGAGGCATGACAGACTCTGTTTTGGGAAACACCCCTTTTTTCTCATGAAACCCCAGGAATTGAAAGTGGATAGATCCTTCTCAAAATCTAAGTTTCTGTTCTGTTTTGCATTGCATGATCTGATATTTCTGACTTTTGGAGTATCAAAAATTACTTCACATTATAAAAGAACTTTGGCATGTAATACCTAGGTAAGAAATATACTTTTGAAATGGTTAATGAGAGTTATGGGGAAATACTCAGATGTTCACATTCGGATCAGAGAAACTTACTCTTGGCCCTCACTGTTAAATACAAATGTCTTCAAAATATAAAAATTTGTTCTAGCCGGGCGCGGTGGCTCAGGCCTGTAATCCCAGCACTTTGGGAGGCCAAGGCGGGTGGATCACGAGGTCAAGAGATCGAGACCATCATGGTCAACACGGTGAAACCCCGTCTCTACTAAAAATACAAAACATTAGCTGGGCATGGTGGCGCATGCCTGTAATCCCAGCAACTCGGGATGCTGAGGCAGAAGAATTGCCTGAACCCAGGAGGCGGAGGTTGCGATGAGCCGAGATCGCACCATTGCACTCCAGCCTGGGTAACAAGAGTGAAACTCCGTCTCAAAAAAAAAAAAAAAATTGTTCTAAATTATATACGCCAGTTGTTAGATTTACCAAATACTTTCTGGTCATAAATTGGTTTTCTGACTTTTAAAAATTCTTCAATTTACCTATCTTGAAGCCATTAAATTATAAGACTTCCCTTGGGATGAACTGATTCTCTCCTTTTTAGATCCAAGATCTGATGTAAAAATGGGACCCTCAATATAGGGGAATCTGTTTTGTTTTCCAGCTCTGTTTACTGATTAAGCCATAGAAACTACAAGCTTTCCTAACCCTGGGCTCCATCCTGAACTCAGTAATCCAATTTAGAAACTGACAGGCCCGCTGCAGTGGCTGACACTTATAATCCCAGCACTTTGGGAGGCCAAGGCAGGCAGGTCACCTGAGGTTGGGAATTCGAGACCAACCTGACCAACATGGAGAAACCCTGTCTCTACCAAAAATACAAAATTAGTTGGGCATGGTGGAGCATACCTGTAGTCCCAGCTACTTGGGAGGCTGAGACAGGAGAATCATTTGAACCCAGTAGGCCGAGGTTGCAGTGAGCCGCAATGGAGCCACTGCACTTCAGCCTGGGCAACAAGAAAGAAACTTCGTTTCAAAAAAGAAACTGACAAAGAAAAACCTTCCAACTACTGAATCTTCTGTCTGTGTATTTACATGTGTTGTGTGTATGACATGAAAGAACTCTGATTAATTGGTTTAAAAATAATAAGAGCTTAAATCAAATATTTTGCCAGAAAAGTAAAAAGTGTAATGCCTTTTAGTTCATGTGACAAATAATTAATTGAAAATAAAAACACTTTTTTTTTTTTTTTTTTTGAGACGGAGTTTCGCTCGTTACCCAGGCTGGAGTGCAATGGCGCGATCTCGGCTCACCGCAACCTCCGTCTCCTGGGTTCAGGCAATTCTCCTGCCTCAGCCTCCTGAGTAGCTGGGATTACAGGCACGCACCACCATGCCCAGCTAATGTTTTGTATTTTTAGTAGAGACGGGGTTTCACCATGTTGACCAGGATGGTCTCGATCTCTTGACCTCGTGATCCACCCGCCTCGGCCTCCCAAAGTGCTGGGAGTACAGGAATAAAAACACTTTTAAAGATCATAGGGAAAATAAAAATGTCTTTATAATATAAAAATTTGTTCTAAATTATATAGGTCAGATATTAGATTTATCACATACTTTCTGGTCATAAATTGGTTTTTTGACTTTTAAAATTTGTTCAATTTATGTATCTTGAAGCCATTAAATTATAAGGCCTTGGGACATATGAAATTAGCCATGCCCCCTAAATATAGAAAGGTTATAAAGAAAAGAGATTTTAGCCAGACACAGTAGCTTATGTCAGTAATCTCAGCGCTTTGAGAGGTCAAGGCAGGCAAATCACCTGAGGTCAGGAGCTTGGGACCAGCCTGGCCAACATGGTGAAACCCTGTCTCTACAAAAAATATAAAAATTAGCCAGGCGTGGTGGCAGGTGCCTGTAATCGCAGCTATTTGGTAGGCTGAGGCAGGAGAATTAGTTGAACCTGGGAGGCAGATGTTGCAGTGAGCCAAGATCACATCTGAATCTTAAAAAAAAGAAAAAAAAAAGAAAGAAAAGAGAGTTTATATATGAAAAGATCTTAGATAGTAAATTATTGTCCTAAAATAAAATGATTTGTTATTTAAAAAGAGGGACGTTAAAGACAAATAAGAAAGTCTAAACATACTGTAGATGATCTGTATAAGTCATGAAATAATTCACTAAAGGAAATTTATGCAAGAAATGCTGTACAATTTAAAGGTCATTAGGCCTCTTAAAGATGTCACAAAATGTGACTATGACTCTTTACTGTACAGCTTGCCTGCTTTACAGATGGGTAAGGCCTGCAACACATCAAGTTAATTCACTGGAATCAGACCTTATATGCACTTCTATGTCCTAGACTCCACATCTAGTTCACAATTAAAATTCCTTCCTTACCAACATTTTCACCAAAAGTAAAAGTTGCTAAGAGTTAACACTGTAACATGTAATTTTGACTATGAAAAAACAGTTTTGGCCGGGCATGGTGGCTAATGCCTGTAATCCAAGCACTTTGGAGGCCAAGGTGGGCAGATCACCTGAGGTCGGGAGTTCAAGACCAGCCTGTCCAACATGGTGAAAACCCGTCTTTTCAAAAACAAAAAAAAAGGAAAAAGAAAAAACAGTTTTATGCTAGGTATGCAGAGAAAGTGAAATGTGTTTTTTATAAAAGGTTATAAGAAAACATGGAAATGTGGATTTTTTCACCTAGATTAAAAAGTTAAATGATTTTTTTTTAATTAGAATAAAACTGAAGGTTTAAACAAACTGTGAAAGATTTGTTAAAATTTAATTGCAAAAGAGATACTGACTAAAGTTAAATGGGTATCATTCGGTTTTTCTATAAACAGAACATTGCGATAAAAATGATGGCTTCTCAGGCCGGGCGCGGTGGCTCAAGCCTGTAATCCCAGCACTGTGGGAGGCGGAGGACAAAAGGTTCATGAGAATATTACCTTATGGTCAAACATTAAAATTGAATAGATTTGTCTAGAAAGATTCATTAAGAATTGGGTTTGACATCAATAATACACAAATATAATAGTAAAATTTGTCTCATTTAGTATAAAAATCACACAGAAGGGCCGGGCGCGGTGGCTCAAGCCTGTAATCCCAGCACTTTGGGAGGCCGAGGCGGGTGGATCCCGAGGTCAAGAGATCGAGACTGTCCTGGTCAACATGGTGAAACCCCGTCTCTATTAAAAATACAAAAAATTAGCTGGGCATGGTGGCACGTGCCTGTAATCCCAGCTACTCAGGAGGCTGAGGCAGGAGAATTGCCTGAACCCAGGAGGCGGAGGTTGCGGTGAGCCGAGATCGCGCCATTGCACTCCAGCCTGGGT
>NW_022437139.1:809394-811481 GCF_009761245.1 Sapajus apella
AAAAAAAAAAAAAAAAAAAAAAATCACACAGAAAACACTGTCAAATCTGAAATGATGTTCACTATTATTGGACTATGTTGCGTAAATATGTTATTGGTATGTGTTCCAAAACTGTGGGAAACTCCTGTAATTCTAATATGACTAAGTGTACATCATTAATAATCACAATTGTTACATAAAACTTTTGTATGTCGGGCCGGGCGCGGTGGATCAAGCCTGTAATCCCAGCACTTTGGGAGGCCAAGGCGGGTGGATCACGAGGTCAAGAGATCGAGACCATCCTGGTCAACATGGTGAAACCCCGTCTCTACTAAAAATACAAAAAATTAGCTGGGCATGGTGGCGCGTGCCTGTAATCCCAGCTGCTGGGGAGGCTGAGGCAGGAGAATTGCTTGAACCCAGGAGGCGGAGTTTGCGGTGAGCCGAGATCGCGCCATTGCACTCCAGTGTGGGTAACAAGAGCAAAACTCCGTCTCAAAAAAAAAAAATTATTTTGTATGTCACAGAGCTAACCAAAGTTCATTCTCAATCATTCTTTTTTTACTGTGACTACACTAAGACTCTGCCCTCCAATCATCTTCTGTTGATCCTCTTCAAAAGATGATTCATAGTTAAGACTCTGACAGATTTTGTTTTGTTTGTTTTTTGTTTTTTGGAGAAGTAGTCTCGCTCTTTCACCCAGGCTGGAGTGAAGTGGCATAATCTCGGCTCACTGCAACCTCTGCCACCCAGGTTCAAGCGATTATCCTGCCTCAGCCACTTGAAAAGCTGGGATTACAGGCACCCGCCACCATGCCCAGCTAATTTTTGTATCTTTATTAGAGATGGAATTTTGCTATTTTGGCCAGGCTGGTCTCAAACTCCTGACCTCAAGTAATCCACCTGGCTCAGCCTCCCCGAGTGCTAGGATTAGAGGCATGAGCCACTGCATCCATCCGACAGATGTTCTTAAATGCAAGTTTGTGATAACTTTAGGAATTGTGACATTAGAATAGAGAAAAAACTTTCACTATTTATGGAGAACTGAAATGTTCATGACTATCAAACAGAATAGGAATTAACTGAATGGACGGAACTAATAGAAGAGTCAAGTAATATTTCTGACTTTGCATAAAACGTCACTGATCCTTTGGTTTGTTTTTCACAGTCAAGAAAACTCTGGGCCAGGCGTGGTGGCTCACGCCTGTAATTCCAGCACTTTGGGAGGCTGAGGCAGATGGATCACCTGAGGTCAAGAGTTTGAAACCAGCCTGACCAACATGGAGAAACCTTGCCTCTAATAAAAGTACAAAATTAGCCAGGCGTGGTGGCACATGCCTGTAATCTCAGGTACTGGGGAGGCTGAGGCAAAAGAATTGCTTGAATTCAGGAGGCAAATGTTGCGGTGAGCTGAGATCGCATCATTGTACTCTAGTCTAGGCAACAAGAGCGAAATTCCATCTCAAAAAAAAAAAAAAAAAAGAAAACTGAATAGTTAGGCAAAAATATCATCACCCCTATTCAGCATGAAATAGTTACAGAAAATGGATCTTCATCCCTCTACAATCCTTAGGACTATGAGTGCCCTTGTTTAAAAAAAAAAAAAAAAAAGAGGTGGGAGATGTCAGAGGTAGACGGAACCAGAGCAAATCTATTTTGCATAGGGGATGGGTGAAATAGGGCTGAGATTGACCGGGCTGCTTTCCTGGATAGTTAGGCATTCTAGGTAACAGGATAGGATAAAATGTCAGCACAAGATACAAGTCGTAAAGACCTTGCAGATAAAGCAGTTTGCTGTAAGGAAGTCAAATAAAATCTACCAAATCCAAGCTGTAATGAGTGACCTCTGGTCACCCTCACTGCTACACTGCTACCAGCAAAACAGTTTACAAATGCAATGGAAACATCAGGAAGTTACCCTATGTGGTCTAAAATCGGGAGGCATAAATAATCCACCCCTTGTTTAACATATAATCAAGAAATAAAGCCGGGAGCGGTGGCTCAAGCCTGTAATCCTAGCACTTTGGGAGGCCGAGGCAGGTGGATCACGAGGTCAAGAGATCGAGACCATCCTGGTCAACATGGTGAAACCCCGTCTCTACTAAAAA
>NW_022437139.1:811881-812473 GCF_009761245.1 Sapajus apella
TTTTTTTTGAGTCGGAGTTTCGCTCTTGTTACCCAGGCTGGAGTGCAATGGCGCGATCTCGGCTCACCGCAACCTCCGCCTCCTGGGTTCAGGCAATTCTCCTGCCCCAGCCTCCTGAGTAGCTGGGATTACAGGCACGCGCCACCATGCCCAGCTGATTTTTTGTATTTTTAGTAGAGACGGGGTTTCACCATGTTGACCAGGATGGTCTCGATATCTCGACCTCGTGATCCACCCGCCTCGGCCTCCCAAAGTGCTGGGATTACAGGCGTGAGCCACCGCGCCCGGCGTGAATTTTTTCTTGAGCGAAATCCAAGAATCCTCTTGTGGGGCTTGGATTGGGACCTCTTTTCAATAAGAACTCTGCACATTTTCTTCTTTTTCCCATTAAAAGAATCAGCTGAATTAGTCTTCAATGGTCTGAATAAAATTTTTCACAGGCTCCAGAACTTTGAACTATTCACAGTCTCAGTTCACATACAACCTCATTTTATTTATCTTCTAAGAGCATGCTGACTTCACAATAAAACATTCTCTGATCTAAAAATCTAATTTTTCTTTTCTTTTTTTTTTTTTTTTTTTTTTTTTTTTT
>NW_022437139.1:812573-820342 GCF_009761245.1 Sapajus apella
CAACCTCCGCCTCCTGGGTTCAGGCAATTCTCCTGCCTCAGCCTCCTTAGTAGCTGGGATTACAGGCACGCACCACCATGCCCAGCTAATTTTTTGTAGTTTTAGTAGAGACGGGGGTTTCACCATGTTGACCAGGACGGTCTCGATCTCTTGACCTCGGGATCCACCCGCCTCAGCCTCCCAAAGTGCTGGGATTACAGGCTTGAGCCACCGCGCCCGGCTAAAAATCTGATTTTTCACCCTTCATTTGCCATTCTCCTCCCACCTCTCTAATCTTGTTTGCTGCTCACTAGAAAAGAAAGCCCTTAGGCCGGGCGCGGTGGCTCAAGCCTGCAATCCCAGCACTTTGGGAGGCCGAGGCGGGTGGATCACGAGGTCAAGAGATCGAGACCATCCTGGTCAACATGGTGAAACCCCGTCTCTACTAAAAAAAAAAAAAAAAAGAAAGCCCTTGTCTGCCTAAACTTTGCCATCCTTTCTTTTTTTTTTCTCTCTCTCATAACTATGACCTCAACTTTGCCATCCTTTTTGTTTGTTTGCTTTTTGTTTTTTTTTTTGTTTTGAGACGGAGTTTCGCTCTTGTTACCCAGGCTGGAGTGCAATGGCGCGATCTCGGCTCACCGCAACCTCCACCTCCTGGGTTCAGGCACTTCTCCTGCCTCAGCCTCCCGAGTAGCTGGGACTACAGGCGTGCGCCACCATGCCCAGCTAATTTTTGTATTTTTAGTAGAAACGGGGTTTCACCACGTTGACCAGGATGGTCTCGATCTCTTGACCTCATGATCCACCCGCCTCGGCCTCCCAAAGTGCTGGGATTACAAGCGTGAGCCACCGCGCCCGGCCTTTGCCATCCTTAAAGTTTTTTTGTTTATTTGTTTATTTTGAGACAAGGTCTTGGTTTAACGCCCAGGGTAGAGTGCAGTGGTGCGACCTTAGCTCACTGCAACCTTAGCTCACTGCAACCTTCACCTCCCAGGTTCAAGTAATTCTGCCTCAGCCTCCCAAATAACTGGAATTACACGTATATGCCACCCACGCCCGGCTAATTTTGTATTTTTGGTAGAGACGGGGTTTCTACATGTTGATCAGGCTAGTCCGACCTCAGGTGATCCGCCCACCTCAGCCCCAAAAACTGCTGGAATTACAGGTGTGAGCTACCACATATGGCCCTTGAAGTTTTTAATAATTGGTCCTTTTTTTCCTGTTGCAATACTCCTTTGGAATTTAATTTTTTTTAACATAAACCTAACTTTGTTTTATATTCCAAAGCCCAGAAACTGCTTCAAAACAATAATAACTTCATCACCAGTATGACCCTCTCAGTCCCCTTTCATCTTAACCTTAACTGCATTTACCTGTAAGTCCCCAGCTTTCCAGGGCTCTGTCAGCAGTAAGGCTTCCTCCATAACTGGGATGAGCAAGCTGAGACATCTGCAGGAAAGGCACCCCAGAAGAAAAACTAGCTTTGGTTTTTTTTTTTTTTTTTTTTAAGACGGGGTTTCACCATGTTGGTCAGGCTGGTCTTGAACTCCTGACCTCAGGTGATCCGCCCGCCTTGGCATCCAGAGTGCTTGGATTACAGGCATCAGCCACCACACCCAGCCCCTAACTCTGCTTTTAAAAACCTTTTTGCAAGCTCAGCATTAGCCTTAGCTCTTAGTCACTGGGCTCAAGATTTAATTTCCATGTTAATTACTCACTTGGTTTTTGAAACTACGTGTTTGAAAATTCAGCAAAATTACTCAAACACAGTGTTCATGTAAGGGAAAGATATTTTAAGCTACTTACATTTTATACATCAATAAGAAAAGCAAAAGTATCTATTCCTATCAGACAACATATTATTTTATTGCTTTTATTAAAAATCATGTAGTAAACAATTAGTCATATGGGAACACTTCTAGGTGGTACCAAATTTCATCTCATAAAACTCAGAAATCAGGCTGGGCGCGGTGGCTCAAGCCTGTAATCCCAGCACTTTGGGAGGCCCAGGCGGGTGGATCATGAGGTCAAGAGATCGAGACCATCCTGGTCAACACGGTGAAACCCCGTCTCTACTAAAAATACAAAAAATTAGCTGGGCATGGTGGTGCGTGCCTGTAATCCCAGCTACTCAGGAGGCTGAGGCAGGAGAATTGCCTGAACCCAGGAGGCGGAGGTTGTGGTGAGCCGAGATCGCGCCATTGCACTCCAGCCTGGGTAACAAGAGCAAAACTCCGTCTCAAAAAAAAATAAAAATAAAAAATAAAAAAAAAGAGTGAAACTCTGTCTCAAAAAAAGTAAAATAAAATAAAATTCTACCTTTCAAGCCCTACTAATATGATGCAATTTACACCTAAAAAACTGAAGTCAAATTAAGTAAACAAATATTTTTCAAGGTGACAAACCCAGGCACTACTGATTAAAAAACAGATGTGTCTGACTTATGTTTCAAGTCAGGCCATTCAATCACTTGAGAGAACCACCCATTCAGGAGGCCCTGCATTATGCTCCAGTGACTGCCCAAGGGGCATTTTACTTTGCAAGTTCTGACACCATCTCACTGGAGTCACTTTTTGTTTGTTTGGTCTTTTGGGACACTATTTTTTCTGTGACAAATTTGTGGCTTTTTAACACTTTTTCTTTCACTATATTTATTTCATTAACTTTCTCCACCCTTAGAAAATCCAGGGGGCAGAAATTCTTTCTGTGTTTTCCCCTCAGTACCAGCATCTGATTGGTTGACCAGAAATGTGTGACCAAGAAGTAAAAGCTGGGTTTGGTGTAGACAATTTTAATGCCTCAGGGGTTACCTTTTCAAAAAAAAAAAAGTACACCAGAAGATTCCTCTCAGCCCCAGGACATCCACTTGCTTCCTTGAGAGAATACATTCCATACCTCAGGTCGCCCTATGGGAGAAAATAACTCAGAAGCTGATACTCCCTAGGCACTTTAGCTGACATAGCCATGGTGGATATCTTGGCATATCCCAGACAGCACTGAAACCCAGGACCAGAAAAAAACTAAAGGGTGGCTGAGGACACATCACCTCATAAAGATTCCAAAGGATAGGGCCGGGTGCGGTGGCTCACGCCTGTAATCCCAGCACTTTGGGAGGCCGAGGCGGGTGGATCACGAGGTCAAGAGATCGAGACCATCCTGGTCAACATGGTGAAACCCCGTCTCTACTAAAAATACAAAAAATTAGCTGGGCATGGTGGTGCGTGCCTGTAATCCCAGCGACTCAGGAGGCTGAGGCAGGAGAATTGCCTGAACCCAGGAGACGGAGGTTGCGGTGAGCCAAGATCGCGCCATTGCACTCCAGTCTGGGTAACAAGAGCGAGACTCCGTCTCAAAAAAAAAAAAAAAAAAAAAAAGATTCCAAAGGATAACCTTGACCCAAAACATTCTACCAAGATCTCTGTGCCTAGAGAAGATGTAAGGAGAAGAGGCATGAAGAGTTTTTATAATACAGCGTCAGGGGATTATTCTTTGCTTTCTTCTCATGGGTAATATTTACAAACAGGTAACAAATCTTAAAAACTGTCATTTAATGCTTTGCAAAAAATAATTAATATGATATAGAAAAGTACACTAAAAGACAAATAGCTGATAATGTAAATTAGGGAGGAAAAGCTGGCATTTGGGAATGCCAGATGAAACTGGAAATTTAGTATCTTACTCCAAGCCAGAGTGAGGCTGGAGAAATGAGGGATAGAGGTTAGACTTAAGACACTGCTTGGGACACAGGCGAAAAATGCAGCAGAAAATCAGTTTCCCATGGAGTGTGAAAATAATTAAATGGCAGGCAATTAGACTGAGGTGTCTCTAGTCCCTGGATTCCTACTTTGAAAAAAATCTAACTGGGGTGAATTTTTTAGTAAATAACTACATTGAGAGAAAATTCAGCCTTAACCAACTATAAAGGGCCAATTAACCTCGGATTACATAACCAGGAAATTTTCACCTTTATTGTACAAATTAAGAAACTACATAACCGTACCTAACCAATTACTGAATTTGGTTTTCTTCATCATGCAGCTTATTTATTTTTATTTTTATTTCTGATGAATTCACAGAAACAGGCTTCAGAAGGTGGGCATCACGCAGTTTATAAAACTCTTTCCTGGGCCGGGTGCTGTGACTCAAGCCTGTAATCCCAGCACTTTGGGAGGCCGAGGCAGGTGGATCACGAGGTCAAGAGATTGAGACCATCCCGGTCAACATGGTGAAACCCCGTCTCTACTAAAAATACAAAACATTAGCTGGGCGCGGTGGCGCGTGCCTGTAATCCCAGCTATTGAGGAGATTGAGGCAGGAGAATTGCCTGAACCCAGGAGGCGGAGGTTGCGGTGAGCCGAGATCGCGCCATTGCACTCCAGCCTGGGTAACAAGAGCGAAACTCCGTCTCAAAAAAAAAAAAAAAACTCTTTCCTTCAAGCCCCGTCCATGAACCACAAATCACAAACCACAGCAGGGTGCTTGACAATTTTTGAATCACTCTTTGATTAATTTATTTAATAGGGTGACTCCCATACATTTTTAACAGAAGAAAAGAGGAGCTGGGAACCCCACGGACCAAAACTCTTCACACTCATGGAACCCGCACCCGGAGTCAGGATTCTCCCCTGACGACCCTCCTGTGGTCCCTGCACAATCTGGGAGAGACGCGACGGCTGCGGGTGAAGAGCTGCCCAGGGATGGCTCCAGACCAGAGCACAGTCACTGCGCAGGGAAGAGGCAGTACACCGGGGCCCGGCTGTCAGCGCAGCCGCCATCTTATGGCTGAAGGGGACTGAGGCCGAGCTGGGCAGGAACTCCGGGAGCAGACTGTGGAGCCGACTGCGGGGAGGCCTGAGTCCCGCCACAGCCACTTCCCACCGGTTCCAACCAGCCCCTTCTCCTCTCTCCGGAGGTTCGACCCGGCACTCTCACCATTTCTAGGGTTCCAGGGGGTCCCGGCGTCGTAGCTGTGGAACTCCCAGTACCTTCAGGTCGCAGGACCACAGAGGCCGGTACTCTAGGAGCAGAGGACACAGAGAAGTGAAGATGAGACCTGGAGCTCCAGCAGGGAGAGACAAAGGCCGCGCCACATTCCCGAAACCTTCCGGTCCGCTCCAGCTGCGTGCCTGATTGGACGGTTCCCAGCCCAGCGTCGCTGATTGAATAACGTTTGAAACCCCACCCTCTGAGGCCCTGAGTGACAGAAGATGTGATCAGATGCTGGGCTAAGTGAAGAAAAAGTGACAGACAGCCTAGGCTGCAGCCTCTTCGGGCAGGGCTTCCTTCCTGAGCTGAGCCTGGCCCACCACAGAGAGTATTAGCCTTTAAACTGGTGTGCAAAGTCATATGCATTTGCAAATAATATTTTATATGGCTATTTACAAATAGAATATAATAACAATTATTTTAAAATTTCAGATTTTATGACCTTCTCAGTTTCTGGTCTTTGAGCAGGAAGGCCGAGATTTTAGAAAGGAGGCAATCCTCTGAAATAAAATGTGAGCCGCATGTGAATTTTAAACTTTGTAGTATCCAAACTTTAAAAAGAAACAACAGAGGCCGGGCGCGGTGGCTCAAGCCTGTAATCCCAGCACTTTGGGAGGCCGAGGCGGGTGGATCACGAGGTCAAGAGATCGAGACCATCCTGGTCAACATGGTGAAACCCCGTCTCTACTAAAAATACAAAAAATCAGCTGGGCATGATGGTGCGTGCCTGTAATCCCAGCTACTCAGGAGGCTGAGGCAGGAGAATTGCCTGAACCCAGGAGGCGGAGGTTGCGGTGAGCCGAGATCGCGCCATTGCACTCCAGCCTGGGTAACAAGAGCGAAACTCCGTCTCGGAAAAAAATAAATAAATAAATAAATAAATATTTGGAAGTAAATATTTGAAACTGACTCTGTATTTTACCTTTCTAGCACATCATAGTTCAAAACAGCCGGCCCCATTTTTGTATTTTTAGTAGACAAAGTGCTAGGATTACAGGCGCCAGTCACCATGCCCGGCGCTTTAAAGCTTTTTGATGTGGGTATTTTGTGTTATAAATTTCCCACTTAACACTGCTTTAGCTGCATTCCAGAGATTCTGGTACATTGTGTCTTTTTTCTCATTGGTTTCAAAGACTTTCTTGATTTCTGACTTAATTTTACTTAATTTTTTTTAACAGTCTCACTCTGTTAGGCTGGAGTGAGATGGCATGATCTCAACTCACTGCAACCTCCGCCTCCCAGGTTCAAGTGGTTCTCCTGCCTCAGCCTCCTGAGTAGCTGGGACTACAGGCGCCCACCATCACACCCAGTTAATTTTTGTATTTTTAGTAGAGATGGGGTTTCACTATGTTGGCCAGGCTGGTCTCAAACTTCTGACCTGGTTATCTGCCTGCCTCAGCATCCCAAAGTGCTCAGATTACAGGCATAAGCCACCGCGCCTGGCTCTTAATTGTATTATTTACCCAGAAGTCATTCAGGAGCATGTTGCTCAATTTCCATGTGGTTGTATAGTGTTGAGGTTTTTGTTTGTTTGCTTGTTTTTAGATGAAGTTTAGCTTTTTCACTCAGGCTGCTGTGCAGTGGCGTGATCTGGGCTCATTGCAACCTCTGTCTTCCAATTTCAAGCAATTCTTCTGCCTCAGCCTCCCGAGTAGCTGGGATTACAGCTTCCCGCCACACACCCAGCTAATTTTTGTATTTTTAGTACAGACTGGATTTCACCATGTTGGCCAGGCTGGTCTCAAACTCCTGACCTTGTGATCCACTTCCCTTGGCTCCCAAAGTGCTGGGATTACAGACGTGAGCCATCACACCCGGCGGTAAGTTCTGATTTGATTGCACTGTGCTGTGAGAGATTGTCATAATTTTAGTTTTTTTGCATTTGCTGAGGAGTGTTTTACTTCAATTATGTGACCACTTTAAGACTAAGTGCCGGCACTTAGAAGAATGTGTGTGTTGTTTTTGGCTGGAGAGTTCCGGACGTATCTATCAGGTCTGCTTCACCCAGAGCTGAGTTCAAGTCCTAAATATCCTTGTAACTTTTTTTTACAATTATCTGTCTAATATTGGCAGTGAGGTGTTAAATCTCCCACTATTGTTATGTGGCAGTCTAAGTCTTTTTGTAGGTCTCTAAGAATGTGTTTTTTTTTTTTAATTTGGGTGCTCCTTGAATTGATTTTTTAGCATTATGTAATGCTCTTTTTGTGTTTTTTGGTCTTTGTTCAAAGTCTATTTTGTCAGAAACTATGATTGCAACCCCTGCCTTTTCTTCTGCTTTTATTTGCTTGGTAAATTTTTCTTTTTTTAAAGACGGGTTTCACCATGTTGGTCAGGCTGGTCTCAAACTCCCTACCTCAGGTGATCCACCTGCCTTGGCCTCCAAAGTGCTTGGATTACAGGTGTGAGCCACCACGCCCGGCCTTTTTTTTTTTTTCTTTTCTTTTGTCTTTCTCTTTATTTTTTAAAATCATTTCCATCTTTCAAGAGATGCTCATTTGAGGCCGGGCGCGGTGGCTCACGCCTGTAATCCCAGTACTTTTCGAGGCCGAGGTGGGTGGATCACGAGGTCAGGAGATCGAGACCATCCTGGTCAACATGGTGAAACCCCGTCTCTACTAAAAATACAAAAAATCAGCTGGGCATGGTGGTGCATGCCTGTAATTCCAGCTACTCAGGAGGCTGAGGCAGGAGAATTGCCTGAACCCAGGAGGCGGAGGTTGCGGTGAGCCGAGATCGCGCCATTGCACTCCAGCCTGGGTAACAAGAGTGAAGCTCCGTCTCAAAAAAAAAAAAAAAAAAAA
>NW_022437139.1:820442-821766 GCF_009761245.1 Sapajus apella
GAAAGAAATGGACTACACCCGGGGGGGGTGGGGGGGGGGGGCCGCCGCCACCCCATCGCACCCCAACCGGGGAAAAAAGAGTGAAGCTCCTTCCAAAAAAAAAAAAAAAAAAAAAAAGAGATGCTCATTTGAAGAGGAAATTCTCACGGAGTATGAAAATTTGTCCTAAGAACAGAGTTTCCCAACACAGCTAAGGAGCAGTAGCTTCCATCACATACCTTGCAAAAATAATAGGAACAACAACAATACTAAAGTTGAAATAGGCCAAGGCTGGGCGTGGTGGCTCACGCCTGTAATCCAAGCAGTTTGGAGGCTAGGGCGGGCGGATCACCTGAGGCCGGGAGTTCAAGACCATCCTGACCAACATGGTGAAACCCCGTCTTTAAAACAAAAAAAAAATTAAATAAAAAGAAATAGGCCATAAGGTCGAGGCCAGCCAGCCTGAGCAACTGAGCAACATGGGTGGGAAGACGAGCCCAGCTTAAAAGAGAAAAAAAAAAAATTATGATAATAATAATAATAAAAGTCAGGCAGCCGATATGGGGGACGCCGAGCGAGAGACATCTGCCAGGACATGGATCTGGAAAGCCCTGTCAGTTCGCACGCATGCATGCCTGTCCCATGGAAATCCCACCGCGAAAGCCTCGGGAGGCTGAGGCGGAAGGATCACGAGGCCAAGAGGTAAACACCATCGTGGCCCACGTGGTGAAACCCCGTCTCTACTAAATACAGGAAAAGTAGCGAGGCATGGTGTCAGGCGCCTGTAGTCCCAGCTACTGTGGAGGCTGAGGCAGGAGAATCGCTTGAACCCGGGAGGCGGGGGTTGCGCCTGGGCAACAGAGAGAGAGACTCCGTCAAAAAAAAAAAAAAGCAGGTGCACATGGCCAACGCCAACGCTTTCTACACTACATAAAACCACCATCGGAGATCAGGCACGCCACCCTCGATGGGGCTTGTGGCACTGGAAAGAAAAGGCAGGATCGTGAGATGTGTGTGAAAATTGTCTTTGTTTGCAACGCCCGTACTATCAACTATGCATCCGGACCGGAAACAAGGACCGGAAAGGAACACACAAGACAAATACGACCAGGCCCGTTCCATGTTCACGCCTGTCATCGCAGCAGTCTGAAAGGCCGACTTGGGAGGATGGCTGGAGAGCAAAAGTTTGAGATCATCTCGAGCTGTCAGTTGACACCACCACCACCTCCCGGGCTTATGGGAACCCTGTTGTCTTTTTTTTTTTTTTTTTTTTAATTTTGAGCCTATTTGTGTCTTGTGTCTTTGCATGTGAGATGGGTCCTTTTTTTTTTTTTTTTTTTTTTTT
>NW_022437139.1:821866-824366 GCF_009761245.1 Sapajus apella
TCACTTTAGTTTTGGCTGGAGTGCTGGTGTGCAATGGTGTGGTCTTGGCTCGCTGCAACCTCCGCCTCCTGGGTTCAAGTGATTCTCCTGCCTCAGCCTCCCAAGCAGCTAGGATTACAGATATGTACCACCACAGTACATATCTGGCTAATTTTGTATTTTTGGTAGAGAGTCTTTAACTCCCAACCTCAGGTGATGTGCCTGCCTTGGCCTCCCAAAGTGCTGAGATTACAGGTGTGAACCACTGTACCCGGCCCATGAGATGGTTCTCTTAAATACAGCAGGTTTCACAATGTTGACCAGGATGGTCTCGATCTCTTGACCTAGTGATCCACCCGCCTGAGCCTCCCAAAGTGCTGGGATTACAGGCTTGAGCCACCGTGCCCGGCTTATTTTTTAATTCTTATTTAATCTTGTCTGTCTGTCTTATTTCAGCAAGCTATTCTTCAAGCTCTGAAATTTTTTCCTCTGCTTGGTCTGCTTATTTATTAATACTTGTGGTTGCATTATGAAGTTCCCATGTTGTGTTTTTCAGTTCCATCAGGTTATTTATGTATTTATTTATTTATTTATTTATTTTTTGAGACGGAGTTTCACTCTTGTTACCCAGGCTGGAGTGCAATGGCGCGATCTCGGCTCACCGCAACCTCCGCCTCCTGGGTTCAGGCAATTCTCCTGCCTCAGCCTCCTGAGTAGCTGGGATTACAGGCACACACCACCATGCCCAGCTAATTTTTTGTATTTTTAGTAGAGACGGGGTTTCACCATGTTGACCAGGATGGTCTCGATCTCTTGACCTCGTGATCCACCCGCCTCGGCCTCCCAAAGTTCTGGGATTACAGGCGTGAGCCACCGCGCCCAGTTCTTATGTATTTATTTATTTTTAATTTATTTTTTTTAAAAGATGGGGTTTCACCATGATGGCCAGGCTAGTCTTGAACTCCTGACCTCAGGTGATCCACCCACCTCGGCCTCCCAAAGTGCTAGGATTACAGGCATGAGCCACTGCGCCCAGCCAGGTTATTTATTTTCATCTCTAAACGGTTATTCAGGTGAACAGCTCCTGTAATGTTTTTCATGGTTCTTAGCATCTTTGCATGGGCTTATAACATGCTTCATTAGCTCAGCAAAGTTTATTATTACCCATTTTCTGAAGTCTACTTTTGTCAATTTATCCATCTCAGCCCTATCCAGCTCTGTGCCCTTGCTGGAGGTATGTTGCAATTATTTGAAGAAGAGGGACTCTGGCTTTTTGAATTTTCAGCATTTGTTTGTTGAATCTTCTCATCTTCATGAGTTTGTCTGGCTTTGATCTTTGAGCCTGCTGACCTTTGGATACGGCTTTGGTGGGACTTTTTTGTTGATGCTGGTGTTGCTTTCTGTCTGTTTTGTTTTTCTTTTTTCTTTTTATTTTTTTCTAGGTGGAGTTTCACTCTGGTTGTCCGGCTGGAGTGCAATGGTGCAATCTCGGCTCACTGCAACCTCCACCTCCCGGGTTCAAGTGATTCTCCTGTCTCAACCTCTTGAGTAGTTGGGATTGTAGGCTCTTGCCGCTTCACCCATCTAATTTTTGGTATTTTTAGTAGTAACAGATTTCACCATTTTGTCCAGGCTAGTCTCCAACTCCTGACCTCAGGTGATTCGTCCACCTCCGCCTCGAAAAATGCTGGGATTACAGGCAAGACAGGCTGTTCCGTAGGGCTGCTGTGATTTGCTTGGAATTCACTTAGGACTCTATTTGCCTGAGTTTCTCTCACACCTGGAGGTGTCACCAGTGGAGCCTGCAGAACAGCAGAGATGACTGCCTGCTCCTTACTCTGAGATCTTATTTTTTTTTCTTTTTTCAAAAAAAAATATATTTATATAAACGCCGCTTCCGCCAGGCAGAGGACGGGGGAGCACAGCGAGGTCGGGTGGGATTCCGTACCCCTATGCTTCCCAACACAAACCCCACAGGCGGGGAGGAGAGGCAATGGGCCCCAGCGGGCAGGACGAGAAGAGCGGTCCCATTCACCATGAATGTCCGTCCCTCGTCCCTCCTCCCTCGCCCACCGCAGATCGGTGGAGGCCCGGGAGAGCGTGACGTCACCACATCGATCAGAAAATCTCTGAGATCTTTTTTTTTTTTTTTTTTTTTTTTTGAGACGGAGTTTCGCTCTTGTTACCCAGGCTGGAGTGCAATGGCGCGATCTCGGCTCACCGCAACCTCCGCCTCCTGGGTTCAGGCAATTCTCCTGCCTCAGCCTCCTGAGTAGCTGGGATTACAGGCACACGCCACCATGCCCAGCTGAATTTTTGTATTTTTAGTAGAGACGGGGTTTCACCACGTTGACCAGGATGGTCTCGATCTCTTGACCTCGTGATCCACCCGCCTCGGCCTCCCAAAGTGCTGGGATTACAGGCGTGAGCCACCGCGCCCGGCCAATCTCTGAGATCTTAATCTCAGTGGGGCACCAACCTGATGACAGTGGGAACACTCTTTTATAAGTTGTCTGACAAT
>NW_022437139.1:831471-836490 GCF_009761245.1 Sapajus apella
CAAAGTGCTGGGATTACAGGTGTGAGCCACTGCGCCCAGCCTCAAATGTGTTTTTTTTAACTTACTACCTTAAGAAAAAACAAAATTCAGGCTCAATCCACAATAAATCTCCAATTAATCTGATATATAACCAAAACGTGTTCTCCTGACACAGCAAATGAATTTACTACCTAACTGTACCCAATCGATTATTATTATTATTATTATTTTTTTTTTTTTGGGGCCGGAGTTTCGCTCTTGTTACCCAGGCTGGAGTGCAATGGCGCGATCTCGGCTCACCACAACCTCCGCCTCCTGGGTTCAGGCAATTCTCCTGCCTCAGCCTCCTGAGTAGCTGGGATTACAGGCACGCGCCACCATGCCCAGCTAATTTTTTGTAGTTTTAGTAGAGACGGGCTTTCACCATGTTGACCAAGATGGTCTCGATCTCTTGACCTCGTGATCCACCCGCCTTGGCCTCCCAAAGTGCTGGGATTACAGGCTTGAGCCACCGCGCCCAGCCCCAATCGATTATTTAATTTGCTTTGCTTCTTCACACACCTTACAGAAGCCTTTTCTTCAACACCTTCTGGTAGTTCCAAAACCACAAACTATTGGGATGGTGGCTCATGTCTGTAATCCCAGCAGGCGGATCACTTGAGGTTGGGAGCTCCAGACCAGCCTGACCAACATGGAGAAACCCTAACTCTACTAAAAATACAAAATTAGCTGGGCATGGTGGCGCATGCCTCTAATCCCAGTTACTTGGGAGGCTGAGGCAGGAGTATTCCTTGAATCCAGGAGTTGAAAGTTGTGGTAAACTGGAATTACAGGCATGAGCCACTTCACCAAGCCAAGTTTTGTAGTTTGTGAAGTGAAACAAGTAGTTCTTGCCTCAACTGATTACTCTCCCCTGCAAACTTCAACCATTGTTCCTGCTCAGTCTTGCGAAAATTTCACCCCTAGACATTAGGTTTCCCAAGACCCCCACTCCTGTCACTGTGTAATTTATCTCACCCTCCCTCTGCTTAAAACCAATAACCCACACCCTTATGATCATGCCTGTTTGTTATAGATGACCCCTACCCTTGTGACCATGCATCTCATGATGCCCTTCCTTTCCCTAAAATAGATTACCACCTTTAACCAACCATTTGCCCCAACCTATATAACCAGCCCCCTTTCTTTTCTTTTCTTTTTTTTGTTAATAAAGATGAGGTTTCACCATGATGGCCAGGCTGGTCTTGAGCTCCTGACCTCAAGTGACCCACCCACCTCAGCCTCCCAAAGTGCTAGGATTACAGGCATGAACTACCGGGCCTGGATAACCAGCTCCCTTTCTTACTCCCCTTGCCTAACTCCTTTTTTGGACTTGGCCTGCTTGCACCCAAGTGTGAAATAAAACGGCCTCATTGTCCACACAAAGCCTGCCTGGTGGTCTCTTTATGGGAGTGAGGCACCTAACAGTGCTGCTGTATGTGAGTGCTGGCAAGGGGGCAGCATATTTGTCATAGGAGATTATGAGCTGACCAGATCCCTTTTGACAGCCCACAGGACAAGTGGGGGCTGGTGATGCATTGAATGATGCCCCCCAGAAAATGTGTTTGCACTGGCTTAATAAATATACAATGCAGAGGCCTGCATGAAGACACATGAACGGCATATGCAAACATCAGTTTGCAGCTGGGAAATAGGTGCCTCTCAGGCCCCACATTCTCCCCAGCAAGTGTGGAATGTGTCCATGCCCATGAGTGTATAGATCTGCCCTTCTTTTTTTTTTTTTTTTTTTTTTTTGAGGCGGAGTTTCGCTCTTGTTACCCAGGCTGGAGTGCAATGGCGCGATCTCGGCTCACCGCAACCTCCGCCTCCCGGGTTCAGGCAATTCTCCTGCCTCAGCCTCCTGAGTAGCTGGGACTACAGGCACGCGCCACCATGCCCAGCTAATTTTTTGTAGTTTAGTAGAGACAGGGTTTCACTGTGTCGACCAGGATGGTCTCGATCTCTTGACCTCGTGATCCACCCGCCTCGGCCTCCCAAAGTGCTGGGATTACAGGCGTGAGCCACCGCGCCCGGCAGATCTGTCCTTCTTAACTTGCACACAACTCCAGGTCAGTTCTGAGTGAATGATGTGTAGATGGGATTTCTCAGGTCATTTGTATGTTTCATATTATGGCTGCTGTTTTGCTGCCACTACCCCAAGTCCCAACCTGGTTCGAAGTTCAGGATTTAGGTGAAAAAGATGGAGGACTTTCTTGGGTTATGGAATGGGACGTCCGAGATCTGTGGTAGGGCTGGCAGTTTGGGTACCCTTGAGTTTTGTGGCAGGATGAGAGCGGCAGTGGTTTTAATTGTGATTGGCCTGGCCTGGTTGTAGCTCTGGGTGATGAAAAGGGAGTCAGCAGTGGTGGTCCCCCAGCATCCATGTGCCCAGGTCTGGCCTGCCTGCCCTCAGGCCCAGCAAAGCCACCACCACAGGCACAATTCCCTGAGAATAGCTGCTTCACACAGAATGTTTGAAGAGCCTTTCTAAGGTGAATACATTTGGCCAACATAATTCATGCTTATCCATTCCCAGCCCCCGCTGTCCCTGCCATTCCTAAAGGCCATCTGACGATATGGTCAGAAGTGGGGTACAACATGGTGAGAGAGGGGCTCAGGAATGGGATGAAGGTCTTTCCTGCATTATCAAAATGATTAAAAAGTTGCTAAAAAGGTGTCCAATTTTTTTTTTTTTTTACCCTCAAATAGCTGCTAAGATGTATTATACAAGCCGATCCAGGTAAGGGAAAGAGCAAGTGCATTTTAAGCCTCAGCTCGCTTCTTCATTAGCTGTAATTCCCTGGGAACATGACTCTGCCTGTTTGAGCCTGTTTCCCCTGTCCATAAAATGCACTAATACTGGGGAGGGTGGGGCGAGGAGGTGGGTCTTGAAGCTTTATCCAATCGCGGCGCAGGCGCGGGAACCGCCCCATTAGTCGCTCAATTGGAGAGGAGGGCGTGGCTTCCCGCCTTTGGCCTGGCCTTTGTCTCCGCTTTCGCCAGAGCTTGGGGTCCGTCTCCGCCGTTCTACGTCCTCCACCTCTGGAGCCTCCAGTGACTTTGTCACAGCCTCTGTTGCCCTGTAATCTGCAGGTCCCGGGAGAGGCACAGCTAAGATGCTAGGACATCCTGGAAGCTGGGAAACGGTGGGTGTGCGGGGTTGGGCATCCCGAGAGGGGAGAGCGGGCTGTGAAACCGCCTGGACCCGCCTCCCCACAGTCCGCTCTCCAGTGGCCGACCTGAGTCCGCGCCGGCGCAGCTCCGCCCCAGGCCCCTCTGGCAGCAAGATGGCGGCTGGGCCCGCAGCCGCGCGTCCCGCCTGTGCCTGCGCGGCGCCCTGTCTGGAGCTCTCCGGGCAGCTCTGCACCCGCGGCCGCCGGCATTTCCCAGATTGTTGACGGATGACAGGCGGGTCATCAGGGCAGAATTCCCACTCGGTGTGTGCGTGGGAGGGGCTGTGATTCGTAGGGTCTTCAGTCTTTCCTGATCATTCTTGTTTTTTTTGTGAGACGGAGTCTCACTCTTGTCGCCCAGGCTGGAGTGCAGTGGCGTGATCTTGGCTCACTGCCAACTCCGACTGCCAGGCTCAAGCGATTCTCGTGCCTCATCCTCCGGAATAGCTGGGATTACAGGCGCCCACCACTGCGCCCGGCTAATTTATTGTGTTTTTAGGTGAGACAGGGTTTCACCATGTTGGCCAGGCTGGCGAGGGTGGCGAGCGAGCGCCGAAAGTCCAGAAGCATGAGTATTTATTGTGTATAGGTTAGGGGGCAGAGCAGTGAGTGAAATCATCTTTAAGGATAGTGATAGGGTCGTGAGCAATAAAACATAGGGTCCACCCCCATTAGGTCACCTAGGCCAGGAGGTGGACAACGCGCACCAAGGGGCCCGTTCCCACGAAGGCAAGGGCCATGTGCAGTAAGGGGTCCACCCCCATTAGGTCACCGAGGCTTGAAGGTGGGCCGTGCGAAGTGAAGAGGGTGCAGTGTGCAATACTTCTATCTATGGGAAAACTACTAAGAAGATTTATAGGAGGATGCTTTAAGTCACATATCAGTGACAGAGCTGTCAAGGTTACCGCCACCTTCTGGCAGCTTCCTATGGATTCTATGGGAAGATGCTTTTCAAGCAGCACAGTAGCAAGAGCTGATAAAGTTCACAGTCACCAAGGTGGATTGCAGGTTCTGAGGGCAACCTTCCACAAGAACTGGAGCAAGGTCCTACAACTCCTTTATCAGGAGGAGTGGCTCTTGCCCCAAGCCTGCCATACAGCGGGTATCTTTACGATACTGAACGCTGCCGCCTGGGCCATGGATTCTTGTCCTGGTATAACTGTTTTCCCTTAAATCATGCTATGCACTGTATCTGCTGTAGGCATTCCTCCCATTATAAGCTGCTTATCTTTATTTCATGCTCTGTACTATGTCCACTCTAGGCATTCCTCCGATTATGAACTAAGATAGAATTATAGGTATATATGTAGGGAAATATTCTTTAGGCACTCATACTATCAACTATTAATGATTATATATAGAGGATTATATAAAGGAGGTTTCAAGCTCTATTTCTATAAACTAATATATGATTATGTAAAGGATTATATAAAAGGAAATAGCTGAGTAGTAACACTATAAAGTGAGATATTCCTCAAGCCCTAACTGTGCCAGGGTTCTGCTTAGTTCTCATTCCTCGGTGCCTATATGGAGGGTTACCCACAGGCTGGTTTTGAACTCTTTTTTTTTTTTATTTTTTTTATTTTTTTTTTTAATCGCATTTTAGGTTTTGGGGTACATGGTTTTGAACTCTTAACCTCAGGTGATCCACCTGCCTCGGCCTCCCAAAGTGTTGAGATTACAGGCATGAGCCACCGTGCCCCGCCATAAAGAAATTTCTGTACCGTCCTTTTAATATTTATTCATTGTGCCGGGCGCAGTGGCTCAAGCCTGTAATCCCGGCACTTTGGGAGGCCGAGGCGGGTGGATCACGAGGTCAAGAGATCGA
>NW_022437139.1:836500-836757 GCF_009761245.1 Sapajus apella
GCACTTTGGGAGGCCGAGGCGGGTGGATCACGAGGTCAAGAGATCGAGACCATCCTGGTCAGCATGGTGAAACCCCGTCTCTACTAAAAATACAGAAAATTAGCTGGGCATGGTGGTGTGTGCCTGTAATCCCAGCTACTCAGGAGGCTGAGGCAGGAGAATTGCCTGAACCCAGGAGGCGGAGGTTGCGGTGAGCCGAGATCGCGCCATTGCACTCCAGCCTGGGTAACAAGAGCGAAACTCCGTCTCAAAAAAAA
>NW_022437139.1:836857-849977 GCF_009761245.1 Sapajus apella
CTGGGCATGGTGGTGTGTGCCTGTAATCCCAGCTACTCAGGAGGCTGAGGCAGGAGAATTGCCTGAACCCAGGAGGCAGAGGTTGTGGTGAGCCGAGATCGCGCCATTGCACTCCAGCCTGGGTAACAAGAGTGAAACTCCGTCTCAAAAAAAAAAAAAGTATTCATTGCATTTTCTCATCAGAGCCTATTATTAATGATTGCAATGCATTTTTCTGTGAAATTTTGCTGCCATTCATTGAATGCCAATGATTCAGAATGCCTGCTCTGCATGAGTACACACAGCTAACAACTGTAGATATCCAAAGAATTATTTTTTATAGTCTGTGTTGTGTTCAGCATTTTATGCATTAAAATCTCTCTTGGCCAGGTGTGGTGGCTCGTTCCTGTAATCCCAGCACTTTGGGTGGCCAAGGCAGGTGGATCACCTGAGGTCAGGAGTTGGAGCCCAGCCTAGCCAACATGGTGAAACCCCGTCTGTACTAAAAAAAAAAATAGCCAGGCATGTTGGTGGGTACCTGGAATCCCAGCTACTTGGGAGGCTGAGGCAGGAGCATCTCGGTAGGCGGAGGTTGCAGTGAGCCGCAATCACGCCACTGCACTTCCAGCTTGGATATATTGTTGTATATGTTGTTGTATATAATCTATACAACAAACCCCCATGACACGAGTTTACCTATGTCACAAACCTGCACTTATGCTTGAACTTAAAAGTTTTTAGAAAGACCTATTTGTACCTTTTAAAGAGGAATCGTCGAGTATTTTTCAAAGTTAGTTTTGTTTATAAGACGTAATCTTTCACTTGTCTAGTAGATACTCTTCATATATTGATTGATTCATTGATTGATTCATTCATTGGAGACAGACACTGTCTCCCAGCCTGGAGTGCCGTGGTGCAATCTCATCTTCTGCAACCTTTGCCGCCCAAGTTCAAGTGATTCTCCTGCCTCTGCCTCCTGAGTAGGTAGGATTTATGGCCATGCCGCAACACCCGGCTAATTTTTTATTGTTAGTAGAGACAGGGTTTCACCATGTTGGCAAGGCTCACAAGCCCAGGTTCACAACGCCCAGCCAGAAGCTCTAACTTAATTCGATCCCATTTGTTAATTTTTGCTTTTGTTGCAATTGCTTTGGCATCTTTGTCATGAAGTCTTTGCCTGTGCCTATAACCTGAATGGTATTGCCTAGGTTGTCTTTCAAGGTTTTGTTATGTTTTGTTTTTGGAGATGGAGTTTCCCTCTTGTTCCCTAGGCTGGAGTGCAATGGCAAGATCTCCACTCACCGCAACCTCCGCCTCCTAGGTTCAAGTGATTCTTCTGTCTTAGCCTCCCAAGTAGCTGGGATTACAGGTTCCTGCCTCCACACCCAGCTAATTTTTGTATTTTCAGTAGAGACAGGGTTTCATCATGTTGGCCAGGCTGGTCTTGAACTCCTGACCTCAGGTGATCTGTCGCCTCGGCCTCTGAAAATGCTGGGATTATAGGCGTGAGCCACCACGCCCGGCCCTACATTTAAGTCTTTAATCCATCTTGAGTTAATTTTTGTGTATGGTATAAGGAAGGGGTCCAGGTTCAATTTCTAGTCAGCCAGTTCTCCCAGTGCAATTTATTGAAAATTCTTTCCCCATTGCTTCTTTTTGTCAGCTTTGTCAAAGGTCATATGGTTGTAGGTGTGCGGCTTGATTTCTGGCCCTCTATTCTGTTCCATTGATCTGTTTCTGCTCAGTACCATGCTGTTCTGCTTACTGTAGCCCTGTAGTATAGCTGGAAGTTGAGTAGCATAATGCCTCCAGCTTTGTTTTTCTTTTTTTTTCTTTTTTTTTTTGGTGGGGGATGGAGTTTTGCTGTTGTTATCCAGGCTGTAGTACAATGACACGATCTCGGCTCACTGCAACCTCCACTTCCTGGGTCCAAGTGATCCTCCTGCCTCTGCCTCCTGAATAGCTGGGATTACAGGCATGTGCCACCACGCCTGGCTAATTTTATATTTTTGGTGGCGATGGGGTTTCTCCATATTGGTCAGGCTGGTCTCGAACTCTGGACCTCAGGTGATCCACTTGCCTTGACCTCCCAAAGTTCTGGGATTACAGACGTGAGTCACCATGCCCAGCCAGCTTTATTATTTTTGCTCAGGATTGCCTTGGCTATTTAGGCTCTTTTCGTTTCCTTTTTTTCTTTCTATTGCCCAGGATGAAGTGCAATGGCCTGGTCTTGGCTCATTGACAACCTCCACCTTTTGTGTTCAAGCGATTCTCCTGCCGCAGCCTCCCCAGTAGCTGGGATAACAGATGCCCACTACCATGTCCTGCTAATTTTTGTATTTTTAGTAGAGACAAGGTTTCATCATGTTGCCCAGGCTGGTCTGGAACTCTGACCTTGTAATCTGTCTGCCTCGCCCTTCCAAAGTGCTGGGATTATAGGTGTCAGCCTCCATGCCTGGCCTCAGTCTCTTTTGGCTTCGTGTAAATTTTAAAATGATTATTTTAAATTCTGTGAGAATGTCAGTGGTTGTTTATGGGGAATAGCGTTGAATATATAAATTGCTTTGGGCAGTATGGCCATATTAATGATACTGATTCTTTCTATTCATGGGCATGGAATGTATTTTAATTTGTTGGTGTCATTTCTGATTTCTTTGAGCAGCGGTTTGTAGTTCTCCTTGAGAACTTTCGCCTCCCTAGTTATCTGTATTCCTAGGTATTTTATTCTTTTTGTGGCAATTGTGAATGTGAGTTCGTTCATGATTTGGCTCTCGTCTTGACTATTGTTTGAGTATAGGAATGGTAGTAATTTTTGCACATTGATTTTGCATTCTGAGACTTTGCCTAAGTTTTTTATCAGTTTAAGGAGCTTTTGGGCTGAGACAATGGGGTTTTCTAGATATACGATTATGTAACCTACTAACAGGGATAGGTTGATTTCCTTTCTTAGTATTTGGATGCCCTTTATTTCCTTCTCCTTCCTGATTACCCAGATCAGAACTTACAGTACTATGTTGAATAGGAGTGATGACAGACAACATCCTTGTCTCATTCTGCTTTTCAAGGAGAATGTTTCCGGCTTTTTCCCATTCAGTATAATGTTGGCTGTGGGTTTGTCATAGATGGCTCTTATTATTTTGAGTTTTTTTTTTTTTCCTCAATACCTAGATTATTGAGAGTTGTTTTTTTTTTTTTCCTTTTTGAGACAGTCTCGCTCTGTCGCCAGGCGCCAACCTGGAGTGCACTGGCGCGATCTCGGCTCACTGCAACCTCCGCCTCCTGGGTTCAAGCAATTCTCCTGACTCAGCCTCACGAGTAACTGGGACTACAGGCATGCACCACCATGCCCAGCTAATTTTTTTTTTTTTTTTTTGAGACGGAGTTTCGCTCTTGTTACCCAGGCTGGAGTGCAATGGCGCGATCTCGGCTCACTGCAACCTCCGCCTCCTGGGTTCAGGCAATTCTCCTGCCTCAACCTCCTGAGTAGCTGGGATTACAGGCACGCGCCACCATGCCCAGCTAATGTTTTGTATTTCTTAGTGGAGACGGCGTTTCACCATGTTGACCAGGATGGTCTCGATCTCTTGACCTCGTGATCCACCCGTCTCGGCCTCCCAAAGTGCTGGGATTACAGGCTTGAGCCACCGTGCCCGGCCCAATTTTTGTATTTTTTTAGTAAAGATGAGGTTTCACCATGTTGACCAGGATGGTCTCCATCTCTTGACCTCATGATCCACCCGCCTCGGCCTGCCAAAGTGCTGGGGTTACAAGCATGAGCCACTGCGCCCGTCCTATTGTGAGTTTTTTTTTCTTTTTTTTTTTTTTTTGAGATGGAGTTTTCGCTCTTGTTACCCAGGCTGGAGTGCAATGGCGCGATCTCGGCTCACCGCAACCTCCGCCTCCTGGGTTCAGGCAATTCTCCTGCTTCAGCCTCCTGAGTAGCTGGGATTACAGGCACGCACCGCCATGCCCAGCTAATTTTTTGTAGTTTTAGTGGAGACGGGGTTTCACCACGTTGACCAGGATGGTCTCGATCTCTTGACCTCGTGATCCACCCGCCTTGGCCTCCCAAAGTGCTGGGATTACAGGCGTGAGCCACCGCGCCCGGCCTCTATTGAGAGTTTTTAACATGAATAGATGTTGAATTTTTTTTCTTTTAAAGACAGGATTTCACCATGTTGGTGAGGCTGGTCTTGAACTCCTGACCTCAGGTGATCCGCCCGCCTTGGCCTCCAAAGTGTTTGGATTACAGGCGTGAGCCACTACGCCCTAGATGTTGAATTTTAATGAAAGTCTTTTCTGAACCTGTTTTAATGATCATGTGGTTTTTGTCCCTAGTTCTGTTTCTGTAATGAATTGTATTTATTAATTTGGGTATGTTGACCCAAACTTGCATCCCAGGGAGGAAACTTACCTAACCACGGTGGATAAGTTTTTTGATTTGCTGCTGAATTTGCTTTGCTAGTATTTTGTTGGAAGATTTTTGCATCAATGTTCATCGAGGATATTGACATGAAGCTTTCGTTTTTGTTGTCACTTTTTCAGGTTTTTATGTCAAGATGGTCCTGGCTTCACAGTATGAGTTTAGGGAGGAGTCCCTTCTCTTCAATTTGGAATAGTTTCAGTAGGAACAGTACCAGCTGTTCTTTGGGAGAATTCAGCTGGAAATCCATCTGGTCCTGGACTTTCTTGATTCGTAGGCTGTTTATTACTGCCTCAATTTCCGAACTCATTATTGTTCTGTTCAGGGATTCAGTTTCTTCGTGGTTCAGTCTTGACAGGGTGTATGCTTCCAGGAATTTATCCATTTCTTTGAGATTTTCTAGTTGATGTGCATCGAGTGTTCATAATATTCTCTGGTGGTTGTCTGTATTTCTCTGGGGTCAGTGGTAATATCCTCTTATTGTTCCTTATTGTGTTTATTTTGTAATAGCCTACCCTGGGCTAGCATCACTGACTCCATTTTAGCTGTAAACTCCCACCTAGCTTCCCCGCCCTACCACAGTCCCTTTGGGTGCATAACTGGGCCATACTGACGCTGTGCTTGCTCCACGCTGACTCTGTGCTTATCCTACCATATAACCAATCTAACTACATCCTGCTTGGCAAGCACACCTACTATATGTATAACTCTCTTTGAACCCCCCCTTGGTGATTGTTTGGAAATATCCTTAGCAACCAACAATCCTGGGAATCCCCACCCCCCTGGTTACTAGCTAACTTGCCTGTTCTGCTTCTGTACAATTCCACTTCAGCTAGGCTCTTCCTCCCCTACCAAAATCAAGGTATAAAGGGAAATCCAGCCCCTTCCTCAGGGCTGAGAGAACTTTGAGCATTAGCCGTCACAGGCTAATTAGAAGGACTCTTAATTTGAAACTCAGTGTGTGGCGCATTCCTTCTAACTGGCTTGGATGTTAGAATTTGAACTTTTCTTTTTTGTTAGTCTAGCTAGTGGTGTTTTTAGTTCTTTTCTTTTCTTTCTTTCTTTCTTTCTTTTTTTTTTTTTTTTTAAAAAACCAGCTTCTGGATTTGTTGGTCTTTTGAATATGTTTTCATGTCACTATCTTGTTCAGTGCAGCTCTGATTTGGGTTATTTCTTGTTTTCTGCTGGCTTTGGGATTTGTTTGCTCTTGGTTCTCTGGTCCTTTTAGTTGTGATGTTAGGTTGTTAACTTGAGATCTTTCTAACTTTTTTTTTTTTTTTTTTTGAGATGGAGTTTCACTCTTGTTACCCAGGCTGGAGTGCAATGGCGCGATCTCGGCTCACCGCAACCTCCGCCTCCTGGGTTCAGGCAATTCTCATGCCTCAGCCTCCTGGGTAGCTGGGATTACAGGCACGTGCCACCATGCCCAGCTAATTTTTTGATTTTTAGTAGAGACGGGGGTTTCACCATGTTGACCAGGATGGTCTTGATCTCTTGACCTCGTGATCCACCCACTCGGCCTCCCAAAGTGCTGGGATTACAGGCTTGAACCACCGTGCCCGGCCCTTTCTAACTTTTTGATGTGAGGCTTTAGTGCCAGAATGTAGTGAGATCAGATTTATTAAGGAAGGCCAGGCGTGATGGCTCATGCCTGTAATCCTTACACTTTGGGAAGCCAACACAGAAGAATCACTTGAGCTCAGGAGTTTGGGACCAGGCAGGGAAACGTGGAAAACCCGTCTGTACTGAAAATATAAAAATGAGCTGGTGTACTGGCACACACCTGTGATTTCAGTTACTTGAGAAGCTGAGGTAGGAGAATCATCTAAGCCTGGGGAGGTTGAGGCTGCAGTAAGCCATGATGGTGCCACTGCACTCCAGTCTGGGTGACAGAGTGAGACCCTGTCATAAACAAATAAGCAAGCAACAGATATTTTATTCCCTTCTCAGGGTAGGAAACAAAATTAACTATATACAGTATTTTAAAATTTAAATTTTCTTTTTAAGTTTTTTCTTTCTTTTCTTTTCTTTTTTCTTTTTCTTTTTTTTTTTTTTGAGATGGAGTCTCACTCTGTTGTTAGGCTGGAGTGCAATGGTGTGGTCTCTGCTCACTGCAGTCACCACCTCCCGGGTTTAACTGATTTTCCTGCCTCAGCCAACTAAGTAGCTGATACTACAGGCGCCCGTACCACGCTCGGCTAATTTTTGTATTTTTAGTAGAGACGGGTTGTCACTATGTTGGCCATGCTGGTCTCGAATGCCTGACCTTGTGACCTGCCTGCCTCAGACTCCCAAAAGTGCTGGGATTACAGGCTTGGGATACGTCACCCAATTTTTAAAATTTTAATCTACTTATTTACGTATTTTGAGGTGAGGTTATGAAACTGGCTAATTTTTGTATTTTTGCTTGAGATGTGGTTTTACCATATTGCCCAGGCTGGTCTTGAACTCCTAGGCTCAAGTAATCCACCTACCTTAGTCTCCTGAAGTACTGGGATTACAGGCGTGATTCACTGGCCGTAATTTTGTTTTTCTAATTGCTTTTCTTTTTGAGAGTTTCATGGTAAAGAGTTTGGTTTGTTTAAATTCATTCTAAATAGACATTTAGGATGTCAGCTTCTGGCCTCATGGACTCTCAGGTTACAAGCCCCCTGGTCTATCACAGGACCATACACGTAAGAAAGAAAAAAATCAGCTGGGCATGGTCGCTTATGCCTGTAATCCCAACACTTTGGAAGCCTGAAGCCGGCAGATCACCTGAGGCCAGAAGTTTGAGACCAGCCTGACCAACGTGGTGAAACCCCGGCTCTACTAACAATGATAAATTAGCCAGGGGAGGTGGTGCGTGCCTGTAATCCCAGCTACTCAGAAGGTTGAGGCACCAGAATCGCTTGAACCCGGGAGGCGGAGGTTGCAGTGAGCCAAGATCGTGCCACTGCCCTCCAGCCTGGGTGACAGAGCAAGACTCCATTTCAATAAATCAATAAATCATAACGTTTATAATAAGTAATTTTATTTCATTATTTTTTTCCTTATTTTGTTTTATTTTTATTTTTTTAAGAGATGGGGTTTCTCCATGTTGGCCAGGCTGGTCCCGAACTCCTGACCTCAGGTGATCCGCCCACCTTGGCCTCCCAAAGTGCTGGGATTACAGGCGTGAGCCACCGCGCCCGGCCTTTGTTTATTTTATTTTATTTTTTGTCTTTTTGTTTTTTTCCTTTTTGTGGAGAACGGGGTCTCGCTATATTGCCCAGGCAGGTCTCGGACTCCTGGGCTCAAGCTGTCCTATCGTCCCTGCCTCCCTAAGAGCTGGGGATTACAGGCGTGAGCCACAGCGCCCGGTAGTAATTTTGTTATATTGAAATATAGTTATGTACCCCAAACCAAGGTTTCACAGAGGAAAGAAAGCACTGGCCGCCTGTGCAGACTGCAGCAAGTGCTTTTCTTTCTTCCCCATCTTTGATCAGTATGTGTATATATATATATGCGCGCGCGAGTGCACACACACACGTTTTTTTTTTTCATTCTTTCCAGGCTGACCATTGCGTGGGTGGTCCTTGGTCGCCACCTAGCGACCGTCTAGCGGTAAAGCCCTCCTCCAGAGGCCGCCTGGGCACAGCGTGTGGCCCACGGGGGCAGCCGCCTTCCTAGAGTTCTCTTGTCCTCCGGAGCTCCAGCGGCAGCTGCCGAGGAAGGGACAGTCTCCACTTTGAGCTGGGCAGAGCTCGGGAGTCCCGCAGGCTTCAGCAGAACTGTCCCGATGGTGCCGGAGTTCTGGTGCGTCCCTTGTGAGTCAGAGCTCAGCTGTGCAGGGCAATGGAGGGGAAGCTGTCTCTGCGCTCCCGGCATGAGCCCAGTGTGGGGCTGCTCGGGCTGGTCCCCAGCTCACTGCAGCTGCAGAGGCGCCACCCACGGGACCCACCAGGCATGGTGCAGGGTTCCGGGGACACCCAACAGAATGACGGCTCAGGCGCCCTTCACCTTCCCGAGCTCAACCAGGTCATCCTCCCATTTTGGCCTCCAGAGTAGCTGCAGCTCTGAGGATCTGTTTTTTAGTTTTACGGTTTTTTTTTTCCTACCCTCGCTTTGAGTTTGTTTCCACAGTACGTTGAGGTATTGGTTTTTCTTTGTTGTTTTGTTTTTTTCTCTCTCTTACGCTCCTTCCTCACAGTGAAGTTGCTGTTGTTTTAAATGGCTTTCTTCTTTCATATGCGTGTGTATACAAGTATATACATATATATACACATAAATATATATATTGCATGAGGTCTTCTCACTCTGTCACCCAGGCTGAAGTGCATGTGTGTGATCACGGCTCACTACAGCCTGGACTTCCTTGGGCTCAGGACCCTCCCATCTCAGCTCCCCTTGTAGCTGGTAATACAGTCACTCGCCACCACGCTGCCTCTTTATTTTGTAATTTTTACTTTTTATTTTTGTAGAGACATGGTTCTGTTATGTTTCTCAGGCTGGCCTTGAACTCCTGTGCTCAAGCAGTCCACCAGCCTTGACCTCCCAAAGTGCTGGGATTACGGGCATGAGCCATCCTGCCTGGCTATCTATCTATCTATCTATCTCTGTCTCTGTCTGTCTATCAGTCATCTATCTGTCATCTATCTCTGTCTCTCTGACTCTGTCTATCTATCTATCTATCTGGCTGGCTCTGTGTGTCTTTCTGGTCTATCTACCTATCATTTATTTATTTTTTTTTTTAAGACAGGATTTCACCATATTGGTCAGGCTGGTCTTGAACTCCCGACCTCAGGTGATCCACCCACCTTGGCCTCCAAAGTGCTTGGATTACAGGCGTGAGCCACCACGCCTGGCCTCTACCTATCATTTTTTTAGTAGAGATGTGATCTTGCTATGTTGTCCAGACTCTGGATATGTTTTTTTTGGGTTTTTTTTTTTGAGACAGAGTCTCACTCTGTTGCCCAGGCTGGAGTACAATGGCGCGCTCTCAGCTCATGGCAACCTCTGCCTCCCGGGTTCAAGCAATTCTCTTGCCTTAGCCTCCCAGGTACCTGTGATTACAGTGCACACCACCACGCTGGCTAGTTTTTGTATTTAAGTAGAGACCGTGTTTCACCATGTTGGTCAGGCTGGTCTTGAACCCCTGACCTCGTGATCTACCCGCCTCAGCCTCCCAAAGTGCTGTGATTACAGGCGTGAGCCACTGAGCCCGGCTTATGTATCTTTTTTTAAGTTTAATTATTATTATTTAATAAAGATGTCATCTCATCATGTTGCCCCCAGGATAGTCTTTGGACTCCTGGGTTTCAGGTATCCTACGTGGCCTCCCACAGTGTTGGGATTACAGGTGTGAGCCATCGTACATGGTCTGGTCATATTTTTGATGTGTTGATTCTTTCCAAATCAGGTGCATAATCTCATATCTGAACATTCCCACTGGTGTGATTGTAACATATGACTTTACCCAGCACCAGAGTGATTTGGTGCTCCTGCACTGGCCCAGCCCACAGAAGGGATTGTGACATATCCCTGGATGCAGCACTGAGGTGATGTGACTATTTTACTGCCTTGCCACTGCCCACAAGGGACATTGTGACATCACCAGATCTTGTACCCAAGTGATATGAATCTTCTCTCCAGCCTTGGCTCTTCCACAGGGGACATTGTGTCATATCACTGGGCCCCACACATAGGTTATGTGACTCTCCTGCCTGTGCCCTGCCCCTGTGAGCCATTGTGACTTTTTCTGGGTCCAACACCCAGGTGATGTAACTCTGCTGCCTATGTGCTGCCTGCAGAAGACATTGTGACATATTTCTGCATCCATCACAGGTAAAGTGGCTCTCTTCTCCTGCCTGGCCCCTGCTCACAGAAGGGATTGTGACGTATCACAGGGCTTAGCACCTAGCTGTGTTTTCTTTGGTGATATTCATGTTTTCCTGATTCTTTTTTGTGTGTTTGTTTCTGAGAGGGAGTGTCAGTCACTCTGTTGCCCAGGCTGGAGTGCCATGGCACAATCTAGGCTTACTGCAACCTCCGCCTCCCAGGTTCAAGTGATTCTCCTGCCTTAGCTGTGTTCTTGTCTTGGTTTTCTAATTCTTTTTTTTTTTTTTTGAGACGGAGTTTCACTCTTGTTACCCAGGCTGGAGTGCAACGGCGCGATCTCGGCTCACCGCAACCCCTGCCTCCTGGGTTCAGGCAATTCTCCTGCCTCAGCCTCCTGAGTAGCTGGGATTACAGGCATGTGCCACCATGCCCAGCTAATTTTTTGTAGTTTTAGTAGAGACGGGGTTTCACCATGTTGACCAGGATGGTCTCGATCTCTTGACCTCGTGATCCACCCGCCTCAGCCTCCCAAAGTGCTGGGATTACAGGCGTGAGCCACCGCGCCTGGCCTGGTTTTCTAATTCTTTTAGTTGTGATGTTAGGTTGTTAACTTGATATCTTTCTAACATTTTGATGTGAGGCTTTAGTGCCAGAATGTAGTGAGGTCAGATGTATTAAGGCCAGGTGTGGTGGCTCACGCCTGTAACCCCTACACTTTGGGAGGCCAACATGGGAAAATCACTTGAGCCCAGGAGTTTCAGACCAGACTAGGAAACATGTGGAAAATCTGTCTTTACCGAAAATATGAAAATTAACCAGGTGTTCTGGCACACACCTGTGATTTCAGCTACTTGGGAGGCTGCAGTGGGAGAGTCATCTAAGCCTGGGGAGTTTGAGGCTGCACTCCTTGCTGGGCAACAGAGTGAGACCCCTGTCACAAACAAACAAGCAAGCAACAGATATTTTATGCCCTTCTCAGAGTGGGAAGCTAATTTAACAAAATACAGCATTTTAAAATTTAAATTTTGCCGGGCGCGGTGGCTCACGCCTGTAATCCCAGCACTGTGGGAGGCCGAGGCAGGTGGATCACGAGGTCAAGAGATCGAGACCATCCTGGTCAACATGGTGAAACCCCGTCTCTACTAAAAATACAAAAAATTAGCTGGGCATGGTGGCGTGTGCCTGTAATCCCAGCGGCTCAGGAGGCTGAGGCAGGAGAATTGCCTGAACCCGGGAGGCGGAGGTTGCGGTGAGCCGAGATCGCGCCATTGCACTCCAGGCTGGGTAACAAGAGCGAAACTCCGTCTCAAAAACAAACAAACAAACAAACAAAAATAAATAAATAAAATTTAAATTTTTAAATTTAATTTATTTTTTTGAGACAGAGTCTTGCTCTAGTGTTTAGGCTGGAGTGCAATGGTGTGATCTTGGCTCACCACAACCTCCACCTCCTGGGTTCAAGTGATTCTCCTGACTCAGCCTCCTGAGTAGCTGGGTTTACAGGCATGCACCGCTACGCCTGGCTAATTTTTGTATTTTTTAGTAGAGACAGTTTCTCCATGTCGGTTAGGCTGGTCTCAAGCTCCCTATCTTGGTGATCTGTCCACTCTGGCCTCCCAAAGTGCTGGGATTATGGGTGTGAGCCACCACGCTTGGCCTTAAACTTTATTTTTAAGTTTTTTTTTTTTTTTTTTTTTGAGACGGATTTACGCTCTTGTTACCCAGGCTGGAGTGCAATGGCGCGATCTTGGCTCATTGCAACCTCCGCCTCCTGGGTTCAGGCAATTCTCCTGCCTCAGCCTCCTGAGTAGCTGGCATTACAGGCACGCACCACCATGCCCAGCTAATTTTTTGTATTTTCGGTAGAGACGGGGTTTCACCATGTTGACCAGGATGGTCTCGATCTCTTGACCTCGTGATCCACCCGCCTCGGCCTCCCAAAGTGCTGGGATTACAGGCTTGAGCCACCGTGCCCGGCCCTATTTTTAAGTTTTAATCTATTTATTTATGTATTTTGAAATCAGGTTATGAAACTGGCTCATTTTTGTATTTTTGGTTGAGATATGAGGTTTTACCATCTTGCCCAGGCTGGTCTCGAACTCCTGGGCTCAAACAATTCCCCATCTTGGCTTTCTAAAGTACTGGGATTACAGGCGTGATTCACTATGCCCGGCTGCATTTTTTTTTTTTTAATCGTTTGTCTTTCCAAGACTTTCATGGGAGAGAGTTTGGTTTGTTTATATTCATTCTAAATAGACATTTAGGGTGTCAGCTTCTGTCCTCACGAACTCTGAGGCTACAAGTCCCCTGTCTTATCATAGGACCATACAGGTGAAAAATAAAAGAATAGAGCCGGGCACAATGGCGCACAAGAATCACTTGAACCCGGGAGGTGGAGGTTGCTGTGAGCTAAGATCATGCCACTGCATTCCAGCCTGGGCAACAAAGCAAGACTCAGTCTCAGACTGGGCATGTTGGCTCACTCCTGTAATTCCAGCACTTTGGGAGGCCGAGCGGACAGATCGCAAGGTCAGGAGTTCAAGACCAGCGTGGCCAACATAGTGAAACCATGCATCTTCTAAAAGTAATACAAAAGTTAGCCGGGCATGGTGGCGTGTGCCTGTAATCCTAGCTACTCCGGAGGCTAAGACAGGAAACTCGCTTGGACCTGGGAGGTCGAGGCTCCAGCCTGGGTGACAAAATCAGACTCCGTTAAAAACAAACAAACAAACAAACAAAACCCTCTATCTCCAAAAGTAAAGAAAGAAATGAGAAAACATAACGTTTGGGCCGGGTGCGGTGGCTCAAGCCTGTAATCCCAGCACTTTGGGAGGCCGAGGCGGGTGGATCACGAGGTCAAGAGATCGAGACCATCCTGGCCAACATGGTGAAACCCCGTCTCTACTAAAAATACAAAAA
>NW_022437139.1:850077-873448 GCF_009761245.1 Sapajus apella
AACCAAGGAGGGGGAGTTGTCAGTTGAGTGGAATTGCGCCATTTCCCTCCCAGCTGGGTAAAAAGGAGGAAACTCCGTCTCAAAAAAAAAAAAAAAAAAAGAAAACATAACGTTTATAAGAAGTCATTTTGTTATAAAGAAACACAGTTATATACCCTAAACCAAGGTCTTAGAGAGAAAAGGAAACCTGTACACAGACTGGGACAACTGTGTCTTCTCTACCGTCCCCACCTCAAAGTTGCTTTCTCCCTTGTTGCCTAGAAAATCACCCTGATTGGGCATGATTGTTGGGTATGATTGTCCGTCTGTGGGCTTTCCGAGCGCCAAAGGGGCCATGGGCTGCGCCGAGGCTGCCACAGGATCGGGGGCGCCCCTGCTTGGTGTCCACTCACTCTGGTTTCCGCCTTAGGTGGCTCATCCCTTGGGCTGGGACTGGGCTAGGGGAGTGTCCTGGCGATGGCTGAGGCGCGGGTGTCGGAGGGTGAGGCCTGGCCGTCCTGGGTCTCACCCACTGCGCGGTGAGAAGGAGGGGCCGGTCGCCCCCCTTGAGCCCTTCTCCGTCTTTCTGCCGCCCGGGTGGACCAGCAGACAGCGTGGGGGAGCGGTGGGAAGGAAGGTTGGCGGAGTCAAACTCCCGGCAGATGGCTTCAGGCCCCGTGCGCCACACTCGGCCACACCTGGCCTGTAGGGTGGACCCGGTGGGCCTCTGTCCTCACCACTGGCTGGCTTCGCTGTCCAGCTGCCGGGTCGACCAGGTATCAGCTCCGAGGCTAGGACTTGGCCGCCGGCTTGAAACGTTTAAGGTGGACCAGACGCCTCTCTGCCTCTCGCCGGCGGCAGTACCGCTTAGGTCCAGTAGAGGGTGCCATGACGGCTGACGGCCTTCCACCTTCCCAGGCTCACCCGGGTCATCCCATTTCGGCCTCCAAAGTAGCTGCGGCTCTGGGGATCTTTCTGTTTTGTTTTGTTTTTTTCGTAGCCCCACTTTGTGTTTGTTTCCACAGTACATTGAGTTTTTGTTTGTTTTTTGTTTTTTTGCTCTGTCTCTTATGCTCTTTCCTGCACACTGAAGTTGTTTCTTGTGCGTGTATATATATATAAAATACATACGTGTATATATGTATGTGTATACATTTTTTTTTTTCGAATGAGGTCTTCTCACTTCGTCACCTAGGCTGAAGTGCAGGTGTGTGATCACGACTCACTGCAGCTTGGACTTCCTTTTTGTAGAGACGAGGTTCTGCCATGTTTCTCTGGCTGGTCCCAAACTCCTATGCTCAAGCAATCCACAAGCCTTGACCTCCCCATATACTGAGATTACGGGTACGAGCCATCCTGCCTGGCTATCTATGTATCTGTCTGTCTATCTAACTGTTTATCTATCTATCATCTATCTCTGTATGTCTGGTTCTATCTATCTATCTATCTGGCTGGCTCTGTCTGTCTGTCTTTCTGGCCTGTGTATCATCTTTTCAGTAGAGATGTGATCTTGCTATGTTCTCCAGACTCTGGATATATATTTCTTTTTAAAGTTTAATTATTGTTTCTTTTAGAGATGTTGTCTCTCTATGTTGCCCTCAGGATAGTCTTGGAACTCCTAGGTTGCAGGTATCCTCTGTGGCCTCCCAAAGTGCAGGGATTACAGGTGTGAGTCACTGTGCATGTTCTGGTCATGTTTTTGATGTGTTGATTGTTTCCAGTGCAGATGCGTAATCTCATGTCTCAACATTCCTGCTGGTGTGATTGTGACCTATGACTTTACCTAGTACCAGAGTGATTTGGTGCTCCTGCACTGGCCGAGCCCACAGAAGAGAATGTGAAATATCTCTGGACCCAGCACTGAGGTGGTGTGACTATTCTCCTGCCTTGGCACTGCCCACAGGGGACACTGTGACATCACTGGGTCTTGTAGCCAGGTGATGTGAATCTTCTGTCCAGCCTTGGCTTTTCTACAGGGGACATTGTGTCATATCGCTATTTGATGTGACTCTCCTCTCCTACCTGGATGTTGCCCAAAAAGAGATTGTGACGTAACTTTGGGCTCTCCTGCTTGTTCCTTGCCCACAGAAGAGAAAACGTCTTATTGCTGAATTAGCACACAGGTGATGTGATTCTTCTGCCTGCTCACAGAAGTCATTGTGACATATATCTGGGCCTGTCACTGAGATTATGTGACTCTCTTCTTCCTGGGACCTGTCCACAGTGGGGAGTGTGACATATTGCTTGGCCCAGAACCTACATGATGTGACTCTCTTCTTATGCCTAGGCCCTGCCCACTGGGGTGATTTTAACATGCAGCTGGGCCCAGCCCCAAGGTTATGTGATTCCACCTTCTTCCTGAGCCCCACCCACAGGGGCCATTGTGTCATACCTCTGAGACCCTCAATTAGGTGATGTGACTCTTTTGTTGGGGCCCTCTCCTCAGGATATTGTGACATTGCTGAGCCCAGCATCTAGGTGATGTAACTCTTCCCTACTGTTTGGTCTCTACCCAAAAAAAGATTGTGATGTATCACTCTGTCAAGAACCTACATGAGGTGACTGTCCTCTCCAGCCTAGGACCTGCCTACGTTGTGTATTGAGACATGTCACTGGGTCTAACACCTAGGTAATGAAACTCTCCTGCATGGACCCTGCCCATAGGAGTATTATGAGCTGTCTTCTATTAATCACCTAGGTGAGGTGACACACCTCTTCTGTCTGGGACCTGCCAAAAAAGTACTGTTACGTAGCACTGAGCCCAGCACCTAGGTGATGTGACTCTTCTCTCATGCTTGGGCGCTGCCAACTGGGGTGTTTGTTACGTATAGCTCAGCCCCTCCCCTAGGTCATGTGATTCTTTTTTTTTTCCTGAGTGCTACCCACAGAGAAAATTTTGACCTATTTTTGGGCCCATCATTTAAGTGATGCGACACTTCACAGGCCCTCCCTACAAGGTGTAGTGTGACATATTGCTAAACCCAGTACATAGGTGATGTGACTCTCCTCTATGGGTTGGGCTTTGCCCAAGCAGGGATTGTGATGTGTTGCTGGGCCCACCACTCAACTGTTGTGATTATTCTCTTCTGCCTAAGCCCTGCATACATCGTGTATTGTGACATGTACTTGGATTCAGCACCCAGGTGATAGAACTTTATGTCATGAGAACTGCCCACAGTATTATGACATATCTCTTTTTCTTTATTAATTTTTGAGATGGAGTTTCTCTCCTGTTGCCCAGGCTGTAGCACAATCTCAGCTCTCAGCAACCTCTGCCTCCCAGGTTCAAGCAATTCTCCTTCCTCAGCCTTCTGAGTAGCTAGGCATGTGCCACCATGCCCGGCTAATTTTTTGTTTTTTGTTTTTTTTTCAGTAGGGAAAATGTTTCTCCATGTTGGTCAGGCTGATGTCAAACTCTCGACCTCAGGTGATCTGCCCTGTTCAGTCTCCCGAAGTGCTGGGATTACAGGCGTGAGCCACTGTGCTTGGACCTGTGATGGGGTCTTTTTATGTTAGCCAGATTGGTCTTGAATTCCTGGCCCAGGCTGTTCTACCTTAGCTTCTCCAATTTTTTTTTTATTACAAGTGTGAGCCACCATGCTTGGCCTACTTCTTCATTAGATTTCTTATTTTGTTTCATACAAATTCTTCAGTTATCTATTTATCTTTTTTTTTTTTTTTTGAGACGGAGTTTCATTCTTGTTACCCAGGCTGGAGTGCAATGGCGCGATCGCGGCTCACCGCAACCTCCTGGGTTCAGGCAATTCTCCTGCCTCAGCCTCCTGAGTAGCTGGGATTACAGGCACGCGCCACCATGCCCAGCTAATTTTTGTATTTTTAGTAGAGACGAGGTTTCACCGTGTTGACCAGGATGGTCTCGATCTCTTGACCTCGTGATCCAGCCGCCTCGGCCTCCCAAAGTACTGGGATTACGGGCGTGAGCCACCGCATCCGGCCAATTTATCTTTTTTTATTATTATTTTTTGAGACGTTGTCTCACTCTGTCACTCAGGCTGGAGTGCAGTGGTGCAATCCTGAGAATAGCCGCTTCACACAGGATGCTTGAGGAGCCTAAGATGAGCAACTTTGGACAACCTAATTCATGCATAGCTATTCCCGGCCCCTGTGGCCCCCCCATTCCTAATGGCCATCCACGATGTGGTCAGCAGTGGGGTACAGCATGGCCAGAGAGCGGTTCAGGGATGGGATGAAGGTTTTTCCTGCATTATCAAAATGATTAAAAAGTTTTCAAAAAGGTGTCCAAACTTTCTTTTTACCCTTAAGTTGATACTAGGATGTATTAAACAAGCAGACCCAGGTAAGGGAAAGAGCAAGTGCATTTCAAGCCTCAGCTCACTTCTTTATTAGCTGTAATTCCCTGGGCACGTGACCCTTCCTATGGGAGCCTGTTTCCCTGATTTTAAAAAGCGTTGATGCTGGGGAGGGTGGGGGTGGGAGGTGGGCCCTGGACCTTTATCCAATCAGTGGCGCTGGTGCGGGAACCTCCCAATCAGGCCGGCAGCTGGAGCTGAGGGCGTGGCTTCCGGCATTTGGCGGGGCCTTTGTCTCTGCTCCCGCCAGAGCTTGGGATCCATCTCTGCGGCTGAGAGTCCTCCACCCTGGGAGCCGTCGTGACTTGGTTACAATCCTCTGTTGCCCTGTGATCTGCAGGTCCTGGGAGACGCACAGCTAAGATGCCAGGAGACTCTGAAAGCTGGGAAACAGTGAGTGTGCGGGGCTGTGTATCCCGAGAGGGGAGAGCGGGCTGTGAAACCGGCTGGACCTGAGTCCCCTCTGGCTCAGCTCCGCCCCAAGCCCCTCTGGCCGCAAGATGGCGGCTGGACCCGCAGCCAGGACCCCCGCGTCCCTCCTGTACCTGCGGGGCGCCCTGTCTGGAGCTCTCTGGGTAGCTCTGCACCCGCAGCCCCGGGTATTTCCAACATTGTTCAGGGATTTCAGGCAGGTCATCAGGGCAAAATTCCCACTCGGTGTGTGCGTGGGAGGGGATACAGCTGGTAGGGTCTTCAGCCTTTCCTGATAATTATTTTTTTTGTGAGATGGAGTCTCGCTCTTGTCTCCAGGCTGGAGTGCAGTGGTGCTCTCCCGGCTCACTGCAACCTCCGCTTCCCGGGCTCAAGCGATTCTCGTGACTCAGCCTCTTGAGTATCTGGGATTACAGGCACGTGCCGCCGCGCCGGGTGAATTTTTTGTGTTTTTAATAGAGTCGGGGTTTCACTATATTGGCCAGGCTGGTCTTGAACTCCTGGCCTCAGGTGATTCCCCCCCAACCTCGGCCTCCCAAAGTGTTGGGATTACAGGCATGAGCCACCACGCCCGGCCATAAAGAAATTATTCTATCGTCCTTCTAATATTTGTTAAACTTTATATTAATTATCGTAATGAGTTTTTCTGTGAAATTTTGCTACCATTAATTGAATGCCAATAATTCAGAATGCCTGCTCTCCATGAGTACACACAGATTAAAACTATAGATATCTAAAGAATTATTTTTAATAGTATATCCATGTTGTATTCAGCGTTTTGCGCATTAAAATCTCCCTTGGCTGGCGCCGTGGCAAATCACTTGAGGTCAGGAGTTTGAGACTAGCCTGGCCAACATGGTGAAACCGTCTCTATTAAAAATACAAAAATTAGCTGGACGTGGTGGTGCATGCCTGTAATACGAGCTACTGGGGAGGCTGATGCTGGAGAATCACTTGAACCCAGGAGGCGAAGGTTGCAGTGATCCCAGATTTCACCACTGCACCCCAGCCTGTGGGACAGAGTGAGAATCCATCTCAAAAAAAAGAGAGGGAGGGAGGTAGGCAGGCAATAATTCCATAAAAAAGTGGATTAATAGGGCCAGGCCCAGTGGCTGACGCCTGTAATTCCAACTCTTTGTGAGGTCAAGGTGGGTAGATCACTTGAGGTTAGGAGTTCAAGACTAGCCTAGCCAACATGGTAAAACCCCATCTCTATTAAAAATACAAAATATTGGCCGGGCGTGGTGGCTCACGCCTGTAATCCAAGCACTTTGGAGGCCAAGGCGGGTGAATCACCTGAGGTCGGGAGTTCAAGACCAGCCTGACCAACATGGTGAAACCCCGTCTTTATATATAAAAAAAAAAAAAAGAAAAAAGGAAAAAAAAATACGGAATATTGGCTTGGGCGCTGTTGCTCACACCCTGTTGCTCACGCCTGTAATACTAGCACTTTGGGAGGTTGAGGTGGGCCGATCACAAGGTCAGGATTTCAAAACCAGCCTGACCAACATAGTGAAACCCCATCTCAACTAAAAATAGAAATTAGCCGGATGTGGTGGCCCGTGCCTACAGACCCAGCTCCTTGGGAGACCAAGGCAGAAGAATCGCTTGAACCCTGGAGGCAGAGGTTGCAGTGAGCCGAGATCACACCACTGCACTCCAGCCTGCGCAACAGAGTGAGACTCCATCTGAAAAAAAGAAAACAACAAACAAACCAAAATATTGTCATGTGCGGTGACTCACGCCTATAATCTCAGCACTTTGGGAGGCTGATGCAGGTGGATCACCCGAGGTCAGGAGTTCGAGACTAGCCTGACCAACATGGAGAAACCCCATCTCCACTAAATATACAGAATTAGCTGGGTGTGGGGGCACATGCCTATAATCCCAGCTACTTGGGAAGCTGAGGCAGGAGAATCTCTTGAACCCGGGAGGTGGCAGTTGCGGTGAGAGGAGATCACACCATTGCACTCCAGCCTGGGTAACAAGAGCAAAACTCTCATTAAAAAAAAAGTATATATATATGTGTATATATATATATATATATATATCTGTGTGTGTGTGTGTGTGTGTGTGTGTGTGTGTGTGTATTTATATATATATTAGTTGGGCATGGTGGTGGACACCTGTAATCTCAGCTACTGGGGAGGCTGAGACAAGAGAATTGCTTGAACCCAGGAGGCGGAGGTTGCAGTGAGCCGGGATTATGCCACTGCACTCCAGCTGGGTGACAGAGCAAGACTGCATCTCAAAAAAAGAAAAGTTGGGAAAGGACGAGCAGACATGTATTAAAAGAAAACTTTCGAGTGGTCAACAGTCACATGAACAAAAGCTCAACATCACTGATTATTAAAGAAATGCAAATAAGATACCATCTCATGCCAGTCAGAAAGGTGATTTTTTTTTTAAGCATAAATCTATTTTTATATTAATATCACCACAATAAAACTAGAAAATACCAAATGCTGGAAGCCGTCTTCCATGGGTATGGGATACAGGGATAGAGAAGGCAACTGGCACAACCTGATATAATCCCAGGAAAGGAAAGCAGTTGGGATGTGAATTTTCATTTGTATCTGTATGGTTCTGAAAACTGCAGAAAACTTTGCTGTGAGTACTTATAGCTGCAGTTGTATACAACTGTATACCTAATTATTTCCTGGAGGGATTTTTTTTTTTTTTTTTAAAGACGGGGTTTCACCATGTTGGTCAGGCTGGTCTTGAACTCCCGACCTCAGGTGATCTGCCCACCTTGGCCTCCAAGGTGCTTGGATTACAGGCGTGAGCCATCACACCCAGCCCCAGAAAGGTGATTTTTTTTAACAAGTTAAAGAAATAACAGATGCTGGTGAGGTTGTGGAGAAAAAGAAATGCTTATTCTGTTGGTGGGAGTGTAAATTAGTTCAGCCATTGTTGAAGACAGTGTGATTATTATCATTTTTCTGAGACGGATGGAGTTTCTCTCTTGTTGCCCAAGCTGAAGTGCAATGGCACGATCTCAGCTCACTGCAACCTCCAGCCCTTGGGTTCAAGCAGTTCTCCTGTCTCAGCCTCCCGAGTAGCTGAGATTACAGGTATGCGCCACCATGCTGGCTAATTTTTGAATTTTAAGTAGAGACTGGGTTTTGCCATGTTGTCCAGGCTGGTCTCAAATTCCTGACCTCAAGTGGTCTGCCCACCTCAGCCTCCTAAAGTGCTGGGATTACAGGTGTGAACCACTATGCCTGGCCCAGTGTGATGAGCAATCCTATTACTGGGTATATGCCCAAAGGAATATAAATTATTCTATTATAAATACACATGAACATGTATGTTCACTGCAGCACCATCCACCATAGCAAACACATGGACTCAATGTAAATTTCCATAAATGATAGACTGGACAAAGAAAAACGTGGTACATATACACCATGAAATATGCATCCATGGCCGGGCGTGGTGGCTTATGCCTGTAATTCCAGCACTTTGGGAGGTCGAGGTGGATGGATCACGAGGTCACGAGATCGAGACCATCTTGGCCAACATGGTGAAACCCCCGTCTCTACTAAAAATACAAAAAAAAAGTAGCCGGGTATGTTGGCAAATGCCTGTAATCCCAGCTACTCGGGAGTTTGAGGCAGGAGAATTGCTTGAACGCGGGAGGCAGAGGCTGCAGTGAACAGAGAACGAGCCATTGCACTCCAGCCTGGGCAACAAGAGCAAAACTCCATCTCAAAAAATAAAAGTAAAAATGCTACGCAGCCATAAGAAAAATGAGATCATGCCCTTTGCAGAGATGTGGATGGAGCTGGAGAGCTGGAGGCCATGATCCTTTGCAAACTTAACACAGGAACAAAACCAAATACCACATGTTCTCCGTTATGATTGAGAGGTAAATAATGAGAACACACAGACACAGAGAAAGAAACAACACACGTTGGGGTCTTTCAAAAAGTGGAAGGTGAGAAGAGGAAGAGGATCAGAAAAAATAACTAGTGGGTACTAGGCTTAGTACCTGGGTTATTAAATAATCTATACAGGAAATCCCCATGACACTGTTTACCTATGTCACAAACCTGCACTTGTATCCTTGAACTTAAAAGTTTTGTAAGACCGGGCGCGGTGGCTCAAGCCTGTAATCCCAGCACTGTGGGAGGCCGAGGCGGGTGGATCACGAGGTCAAGAGATCGAGACCATCCTGGTCAACATGGTGAAACCCCGTCTCTACTAAAACTACAAAAAATTAGCTGGGCATGGTGGCGCGTGTCTGTAGTCCCAGCTACTCAGGAGGCTGAGGCAGGAGAATTGCCTGAACCCAGGTGGCGGAGGTTGTGGTGAGCCGAGATCGCGCCATTGCACTCCAGCCTGGGTAACAAGAGCGAAACTCCGTCTCAAAAAAAAAAAAAAAAAAAAAAAAAGTTTTGTAGAAGAACTATTTGTTGAGACAGAGTCTTGCTCTATAGCCCAGGCTGGAGTGGAGTGAGTGGTGTCATCTCCGCTCACTACAACCTCCATCTCCTGGGTTCAAGCGATTCTTCTGCCTCAGCCTCCCGAGTAGATGGGATTCCAGGGATGCACCACTAGGCCCGGCTATGTTTGTACCTTTTAAAGAGGAATCAACCAGTATTTTTTTTTTTTTTCCAACCAATATTTTCAAAGATGGTTTTGTTTATAAAACGTAATCTTCCACTTGTCCAGCAGACCAGTGGACCAATATATTCTTCATATATTGATGGATTGACTAGAGACACACTCTGTCTTCCAGGCTGGGGTGCAGTGGTGCGATCAGCTCGCTGCAACCTTGGCCTCCCACGTTCAAGTAATTCTCCTGCCTCAGCCTCCAGAGTAGCTGGGATTGCAGGTATATGCCACCATGTCTGGCTAATATTTTATTGTTAGTAGAGATGAGGTTTCACCATGATGGCCAGGCTGGTCTTGAACTTTTGACCTCAGGTGATCCACCCACCTCAGCCTCCCAAAGTGTTGGGATTACAGGCTTGAGCCACCCCAGCTGGAAGCTCTTTAACTTAATTAAATCCCATTTGTTAATTTTTGCTTTTGTTGCAATTGCTTTGGCATCTTTGTCATGAAGTCTGCCTGTGCCTGTGTCCCGAATGGTATTGCCTAGGTTGTCTTTCAGGGTTTTTATAAGTTTTGGGTTTTACATTTAAGTCTTTAATCCATGTTGAGTAAATGTTTGTATAGGGTATAAGGAAGGGGTCCAGGTTCAATTTTCTGCATATGACTAGCCAGTTCTCCCAGCACAATTTACTGAAAATTCTTTCCCCATTGATTCTTTTTTTTTTTTTTTTTTTTTTTGAGACGGAGTTTCGCTCTTGTTACCCAGGCTGGAGTGCAATGGCGCGACCTCGGCTCACCGCAACCTCCGCCTCCTGGGTTCAGGCAATTCTCCTGCCTCAACCTCCTGAGTAGCTGGGATTACAGGCACGCGCCACCATGCCCAGCTAATTTTTTGTATTTTTAGTAGAGACGGGGTTTCACCATGTTGACCAGGATGGTCTCGATCTCTTGACCTTGTGATCCACCCGCCTCGGCCTCCCAAAGTGCTGGGATTACAGGCGTGAGCCACCGCGCCTGGCATCCCCATTGATTCTTTGCGCTAGCTTTGTCAAAGGCCAGATGGTTGTAGGTATGCAGCTTGATTTCTGGCCCTCTCTTCTGTTCCATTGACCTATGTTTCTGTTCTTGTACCAGTGACATGCTGTTTTGGTTATCAGAGCCCTTTAGTATAGCTGGAAGTTGAGTAGCATGATGCCTCTAGCTTTGTTATTTTTTTTTTTTTTTAATTTTTTTATTTTTTTGAGACGGAGTTTCACTCATGTTACCCAGGCTGGAGTGCAATGGCGCGATCTCGGCTCACCGCAACCTCCGCCCCCTGGGTTCAGGCAATTCTCCTGCCTCAGCCTCCTGAGTAGCTGGGATTACAGGCACGCACCATGCCCAGCTAATGTTTTTTTTTTTTTTTAGTAGAGACGGGGTTTCACCATGTTGACCAGGATGGTCTCGATCTGTTGACCTCGTGATCCACCCGCCTCGGCCTCCCAAAGTGCTGGGATTACAGGCTTGAGCCACCGCACCCGGCCTAGCTTTGTTATTTTTGATTAGGATTACTTTGGCTATTCAGGCTCTTTTGGTTTTATATAAATTTTAAAATAATTCTTTTAAATTCTGTGAGAATGTCAGTGGTTGTTTATTGGGAATAGCATTGAATATATAAATTGCTTTGGGCAATATGGCTATTTTAATGATATTCTTTCTATTCATGAGCATGGAATGTGTTTGTTTGTGTCGTTTCTGATTTCTTTGAGCAGCGGTGTGTAGTTCTTGAGATCTTTTGCCTCCCTAGTAGTTATCTGTATTCCTAGGTGTTTTATTCTTTTTGTGGCAATTGTGAATGTGAGTTCGTTCATGATTTGGCTCTCGTCTCGACTATTGTTTGTGTATAGGGATGCTAGTAATTTTTACACAATGATTTTGCATTCTGAGACTTTGCCGAAGTTGTTTATCAGCTTAAGGAGCTTTTGGGCTGAGACTATGGGGTTTTCTAGATATAGGATCATGTAATCTGCAAATAGGGATAGTTTGATTTCCTTTCTTTCTATTTGGATGCCCTTTATTTCTTTCTGTTGCCTGATTACCCAGACTAGAACTTCCAGTTGAATAGGAGAGATTATTTTGTCTCATTCTTGTTTTCAAGGAGAATGCTTCCAGCATTTTCCCATTCAGTATAATGTTGGCCATGGGTTTGCCATAAATGGCTCCTATTGAGGTTTTTTTTTTCCCAATACCTAGTTTATTGAGAGTTTCTTTTCTGCATCGATTGAAATGATCATGTGGATTTTGTCCCTAGTTCTGTTTCTGTAATGAATTGTATTTATTTATTTGGGTATTTTGATCCAGACTTGCATCCCTGAGATGAAGCCTACCTGACCACGGTAGATAAGTTTTTTGATTTGCTGCTGAATTTGCTTTGCTAGTATTTTGTTGGAAGATTTTTGCATCAATGTTCATTGAGGATATTGACATGAAGCTTTCTTTTTTGTTGTCACTTTTTCAGGTTTTTACGTCAAGATGGTCCTGGCCTCAGTATGAGTTTAGGGAGGAGTCCCTTCTCTTCAATTTTTTGGCATAGTTTCAGTAGGAACAGTACCAGCTCTTCTTTGGGAGAATTCAACTGTGAATCCATCTGGTCCTGGACTTTTATTGATTGGCAGGCTGTTTATTACTGCCCCAATTTCAGAACTCATTATTGTTCTGTTCAGTGATTCAGTTTCTTCCTGGTTCAGTCTTAACAGGGTGTAAGCTTCCAGGAATTTATTCATTTATTCTAGATTTTCTGGTTGATGTGCATCGAGTTGTTCATAATATTCTCTGATAGTTGTCTGTATTTCTCTGAGGTCAGTGATATTCCTCTTATTGTTTCTGATTCTGTTTATTTGAATCTTCTCCCTTTTCTTTTTTATTAGTTTAGCTAGTGGTCTTTTTAGTTATTTTATTTCATTTTTCAAAAAACCAGCTCCTGGATTCGTTGGTCTTTTGAATGTGTTTTCACGTCACTTGTTCGGTGCAGCTCTGATTTTGGTTATTTCTTGTCTTCTGCTAGCTTTGGGTTTTTTTACCCTTGGTTCTCTAATCCTTTTAGTTGTGATGTTAGGTTGTTAACTTGAGATCTTCCTAACTTTTTGATGTGAGGCTTTAGTGCCAGAATGTAGTGAGAGTAGATGTACTAAGGAAGGCCCGGAGTGATGGCTCATGCCTGTAATCCTTACATGTTGGGAAGCCAACGCAGGAGAATCACTTGAGCCCAGGAGTTTGAGCCAGACTGGGAAACATGTGGAAAACCCGTCTGTACTGAAAATACAAAAATGAGCCGGGTGTGCTGGCACACACCTGTGATTTCAGCTGCTTGAGAGGCTGAGGTGGGAGAATCATCTAAGCCTGGGGAGTTTGAGGCTGCATGAAGCCATGATGGTGCCACTGCTCTCCATCCTGGGTGACAGAGTGGCACTGTGTCACAAACAAGTAAGCAACAGAGATTTTATGCCCTTCTCAGAGTAGGAAGCAAAATTAACAGAATGCAGCATTTTAAAATTGAAATTTTATTTTTAAGTTTTTTTTTTTTTTTTTTTTTGAGACGGAGTTTCACTCATGTTACCCAGGCTGGAGTGCAATGGCGCGATCTCGGCTCACCGCAACCTCCGCCTCCTGGGTTCAGGCAATTCTCCTGCCTCAGCCTCCTGAGTAGCTGGGATTACAGGCACGTGCCACCATGCCCAGCTAATTTTTTGTAGTTTTAGTAGAGACGGGGTTTCACCATGTTGACCAGGATGGTCTCGATGTCTTGACCTTGTGATCCACCCGCCTCGGCCTCCCAAAGTGCTGGGATTACAGGCGTGAGCCACCGCTCCCGGCCTTCTGATGTTGTCTTATAGAATTGTTAGTTTCAGGTCTTAGGTGTAAGTCTTTAATTCATCTTTAGTTGACTTTTTATAAGATGAGGGATGAAGATTCGGTTTTGTTCTTCATGTACCTTGATCGTTATTCCAGCATCATTCATTGAATACAGCATCCATTCCCCTACTTTACTTTGTCAAAGATCAGTTGGCTGATAGTATTTGACTTTATTTCTGGGTTTTTTATTTTGTTCCATTGCATCATGTGCCTATTTTTATACCAATACCGTGCTGTTTTGGTAGCTATAGCCTTGTAGTATAGTTTTAAGTTGGATAATGTGATGCTTCTAGATTTCTTCTTTTTGCTTAGTTTTGCTTTGGCTATGTGTGCTTTTCTTTGGTTCCATAAGAATTTTTTTTTTTTTTTTTTTTTTTTTGAGATGGAGTTTCGCTCTTGTTACCCAGGCTGGAGTGCAATGGCGCGATCTCGGCTCACTGCAACCTCCGCCTCCTGGGTTCAGGCAATTCTCCTGCCTCAGCCTCCTGAGTAGCTGGGATTACAGGCACGCACCACCATGCCCAGCTAATTTTTTGTATTTTTTAGTAGAGACGGGGTTTCACCGTGTTGACCAGGATGGTCTCGATCTCTTGACCTCGTGATCCACCCGCCTCGGCCTCCCAAAGTGCTGGGATTACAGGCTTGAGCCACCGCGCCCGGCCTTCCATAAGAATTTTAGAATTTTTTTTTCAAGTTCTGTGAAGATGATGTTATTATGATGGGAATTGACTTGAATGTGTAGATTGCTTTTGCTTAGGTTGGTTGCTTTTACAATATTGACTCTACCCATCCATGAGCATGGGATGTTTTTCATTTGTTTTCGTCATCTATGATTTCTTTCTTTTTTTCCCCTCTCTTTCTTTCGATCACTCAGATAAAAAATATGATTTCTTTCTTTCAGCAGTGTTCTGTAGATTTTCTTTTAGAGATTTTGACAGAGTTCCCGCTCTTGTTGTCCAGGATGGAGTGAATTGGTGTAATCTCGGCTCACTGTAACATTTGCCTCCCGGGTTCAAGTGACTCTCCTTCCTCAGCCTCCCAAGTAGCTGAAATTATGGGCATGTGCCACCATGCCCAGCTAATTTTGTATTTTTAGTAGAAACAGGGTTTCTCCACGTTGGTCATGCTAGTCTCAAACTCCAACCTCAGGTTATCTGCCCGCCGTGGCCTCCCAAAGTGTTGGGATTACAGGCGTGAGCCACCGTGCCCATCCCCAATTAGGTATATTTCTAATTATTTCATTGTATTTTTTACAGCTGTTATTAAAAAGTTTGAGTTCTGTATTTGATTCTCAGTTTGGTGACTGTTAGTTTGTAGAAATGCTACTGATTTGCGTACATTGACTTTGCATCCTCAAACTTTACTGAATTTATTTATCACATCTAAAAGCTTTTTAGGTGAGTCTTTAGGGTTTTCTGTGTATATGATCTTATCATCAGTGAACAGTGATAGCTTAACTTCCTCTTTACCAGTTTGGATGTCCTTTATTTCTTTCTCTTGTCTGAATGTGCTGTCTAGGATGGCCAATACTATGTTGAATAGAAGTGGTGAAAGTGGCCATCATTTTCTTGTTCCAGTTCTCAGGGGTAATGTTTTCAACTTTTCCTTATTCAGTATATTGCTGGCTGTGGGTTTGTCATAGATGGCTTTTTTTTTTTTTTTTTTTTTTTTTTCTTTTTGAGACGGAGTCTTGCTCTGTCTCGAGGCTGGAGGGCGCTGGGGTGATTTGGCTCACTGCAACCTCTGACTCCTGGGTGTTAAGTGTGCTCTAAATGAAGATAACCTCATTCCCCTTAACAGGCTTTGCGTGAGCAACATGTCTTTATTCACCTGGGTGCGGCCAGGCTGAGTCCAAAAGAGTCAGTGGAGGGCATTGGGATAGGAGTTGGTTTTATAGGTTTAGGGTAGGCAGTGGAAAGTTACAGAAGTTACAGTTCAGGGAGTTTTTTTGCAAACGGGTGGGGGTGTCACAAAGTCCAAGGTCCAGTGTTACAAAGTTGGCTTAACAATTGAGGCAGGAACGGTTGAGGCAGGAACAGTGGCAAAATGTTGCAAGGTCGGTTGATCAGGCCATAGGGTCCAGTGTCATAAGGTTGACTCAGACTTTCTGGCTCCGGGAGCCCATCTGGAGGTGTACATATGGGTCACAGGGGTCACTGTGACTTAGTCCATGGTGCAGCCAGTTCAAAAAACCTTGCACTGGGTTCAAGTGATTCTCCTGCCTCAGCCTCCTGAGTGCCTGGGGTTACAGCACACCACCAGGTCTGGCTAATTTTGTATTTTTAGGAGAGACGGGGTTTCACCATGTTAGCCAGGCTGTTCTCAAACTCCTAACTTCATGATCCACCCGCCTTGGCCTCCCAAAATACTGGCATTACAGGCGTGAGCCAATGCGCCCGGCCACTTGTTTCTTTTTAAAGTTTAGCAGACAATTCAAAATTTACATGTGGCTCATATTTTATTTCAGAGGATTCCCTCCTTTTTAAAATCTCAGGCTGCTCAAAGGACCATAAGCCAAGAAGGTAAAAATGCTAAAATTTTAAAACATTTGTTATTATATTCTTTTCATTTATGTATAGCCATATGATATATTATTTACAAATGCATTTGACCTTATACACAAGGTTGAATGCAAATACCCTCTGGAGTGGGCCTAGCTCAGTTCAGGGAGGAAGCTCTGCCTGAAAAGACTGCAGCCTAGGCTATCTTTCATTCAGCCCAGCATCTGATCACATCTTCTGTCACCCAGGGCCTGAGAGGGTGGGGTTTTAAACGTTATCCAATCAGCGACATTGGGCCGGGAACTGTCCAATCAGGTAGGCAGCTGGAGCGAGGGACAGCTTCCGGGATGTGGCGGATCCTTTGTCTCTCGCTGCGTGCAGCTGGAGCTCCAGGTCTTGTCTCCACTGCTCCCTGTCTCTGCTCCTAAAGGGCCAGCCTCGGTGGCCCTGTGACCTGCAGGTATTGGGAGATCCACCGCTAAGATGCAAAGACCCCATGGAAGCCAGGAAATGGTGAGAGTGCTGGGTCCAATATCCCAAGAGAAGGAAAGGGGCTGGTTGGAACCGGTGGGAAGCGGCTGTGGCGGGACTCAGGGCACCCCGCAGTCAGCTCCACCATCTGCACCCTGAGTTCTCTTTGCCCAGCTTAACCTCACTTCCCTTCATCCATAAGATGGCGGCTGCGCCAACAGCCGGCCCTGGGGCATCCAGTCTCTTCCCTACACGGTGACTGTGCCCTGATCTGGAGTCCTCTCTGGGCAGCTTTGCACCTGCAGCTGCGTCTCTACAAGATTGTTCAGGGACCGCGGGAGGGTCTTCAGGGGAGAATCCTTACTTGGGGTGCTGGCTCATGAAAGGGAAAAGCTTTGGTCCGTGGGGTTCCCAGTTCATATTTTCTCCTATTAAAAATTTATGGGAGTCACTGCAAAAATATTAAAGAATTTAATCAGAGTGGTTCTAGAATTGTAGAGCACCGAGCTGTGGTTTGTGGTTTGTGGTCTATGGGAGAGGCTTGAAGGAAAGTCTTTTATAAAGCGATTTATGAAGAAAACCAAATTTAGTAACTGGTTAGGTACAGTTATGCAGTATCTGAATTTGTATACTAAAGGTGAAAATTTCCTGGTTATGTAATCAGAGCTTAATTGGCAGTTTATAGTTGCTGAAGTCTGAGTTATGTTTCTCTGAATGTAGTAATTAAAAATAATGCACCTGTGGCCGGGCGCGGTGGCTCAAGCCTGTAATCCCAGCACTTTGGGAGGCCGAGGCGGGTGGATCACGAGGTCAAGAGATCGAGACCATCCTGGTCAACATGGTGAAACCCCGTCTCTACTAAAACTACAAAAAATTAGCTGGGCATGGTGGCGCGTGCCTGTAGTCCCAGCTACTCAGGAGGCTGAGGCAGGAGAATTGCCTGAACCCAGGAGGCGGAGGTTGCGGTGAGCCGAGATTGCGCCATTGCACTCCAGCCTGGGTAACAAGAGTGAAGCTCCGTCTCAAAAAAAAAAAAAAAAAACAAACAAACAAAAAAAAAACCTGAGTTAGATTTTTTTTTTTTTTTTTTTTTTTTTTTTTTTTAAGTAGAAACCTAGAAAAGATTGAACTCCAAAAGAAGATTCCAGGAGGAATACCGACTATATAAACTTTAAGGAATGCAATTTTAGGTAGACAAAGGCTTTTTTTCATAGAGTGGAGCCTACAAGGTTAGAAAGAATGGAGGGAGAGGGCAAATGGGGGCTTGAAAAATCAATTTTAGATCAGAGAATGTTTTACCCTGAAGTCAGCATGTTCTTAGGAGGGACATAGACTGAAGCTGTATAATGGCTGAGACTGAGGGCAGCTCAAAGTTTAGTAGCCTGTGAAAAATTTTTAGAGAAATACAGGTGATTCTTTTGATGAGAAAAAGAATATGTGCCAAGTTTTTACCAAAAAAAGGTCTCAATTTAAACCCCAAGAGAGGGTTCCTTCTATTTTACTCAAGAAAGAATTCAGGGTGAGTCCATAGAATAAAATGAAAGCAAGTTTATTAAGAAAGTAAGAAAATAAAAGAATTTGTTACTCCATTGGCAGAGCAGTCCAGAGTCCTACTGGTTACCTATTTTTATGGTTACTTCTTGATTACATGCTAAACAAGGGGTGGGTTATTTGTGCCTCCCCATTTTAGACTATATAGGGTAACTTCCTGATGTTTTCATGGCATTTGTAAACTCTCATGGCACTAGGGGGAGTGTAGCAATGAGAATGACCAGAGTCACACTCAGGACCATCTTGGTTTTGTTGGGTTTTGTCCTGCTTCTTTACTGCAAGTTGTTTTGTCAGCCAGGTCTTTATGACCAGTATCCTGTGCTGACTCTTATCTTATCCATAACTCTGAGTTCCAACAAAAAGAGTTATCTCAAAACTTAATAAGTGTTTAAGAAAACATCCAGGCTGGAAATGGTAGTTTACGCCTGTAATCCCAGCACTTTGGGAGGCTGAGGCAGGCAAATCACTTGACGTCAGGAGTTTGAGACCAGCCTGGCCAACATGATGAAACCCTGTCTCTACCAAAAATACAAAAAGTTAGCTGGGCGTGGTAGTGTTTGCCTGTAATCCCAGCTACTCAGGAGGCTGAGGCAGGAGAATCACTTCAACCCGGGAGGTGGAGGTTGCAGTGAGCCAAGATCACGCCACTGCACTCTAGCCTGGGTGACAGTAGGAGACTCCATCTCAAAGAAAAAGAAAACATTCAGTAAGTTTAGCCTGCATTTCTAACAAAGAGTACAATTGCAATACATTTTACAACAAGTGCAGGCAGCCGCTTCTTGGTAGCAAAAGGATTTTTTCCAGCAGTCCCATCAGCTCTCAGGTCTTTCATTTTCAAGAGGAAAAAGCTCCCCATGTCCCATGGTCCTTTAGATGCCTGATTCTGTCACCCATAGCCACCAGAGTGAAGAGTGCAAGACAGATTAATTCAAAAAGAATAGCAATTAACTTCCTGTAGTGTGAAACCGGTTCTTAGCTGAGAGGGACTTCACTGAGGGGATTCTCTAACCTTCTGAATCTTAGGAAGGACTTAACCTTCCTAAGTTGATCCTTGAATCCAAGTAAAGTCAAACATCCTTGCCTTGTATTAAGAGGAGCCTTTAACCCACTCTGTATAGAACAAAAGAAGAGGTGAAAAGATGAAATACACAGGTAATCCACCAGGACCACTATCTGTAGAACAAACAATTCTTTCCAGTTATATTGCACTCTTCTGCACTCATGGGTTTTTCTTTTCTTTTTGGTTCAGGCATACACATGCAGTTTTGTAATATAGGTAAAATTGTTTCATGGGAGTTTGGTATTGATTATTTTGTCACTGAGGTCCTAAGCATAGCACTAAACAGGTATTCTTTCTGATCTTTGTCCTTTTATCTGTCATCCTTAGCCAGGCCTCTGTGACTGTTCCTTCTTTGTGTCCTTGTGTTCTTATTATTTAACTCTTACTTAAGAATGATGACATGCATTTGGTTTTCTGTTTCTGCATCAATTTTCTAAGAGTAAGCGTTCCAGCTCCATCCATGTTGCTGCAGAGGACTTAATCTTGGTGTTCCCTGTTAGTTTGCTTGTTTGTTTTTTGAGACAAATTCTTACTCTGTCGCCCAGGCTGGAGTGTAGTGGCATGATATCGGCCCAATGCAACCTTCGCCTCTGAAGTTCAAACGATTCTCCTGTCTCAGTCTCCTGAGCAGCTGTGATTACAGTAGCCCATCTCAATGCCAAGCTAATTTTATTGTATTTTTAGTAGAGATGGGGTTTTAGCATGTTGACCAGGCTGGTCTCAAACTCCTGATCTCAAGTAATCTGCTTGCCTTAGCTTCCCAAAGTGCTGGGATTACAGGCATGACCCACAGTGCTCGGCTCTGTGTTGTTTTTATATGGCCACATAGTTTTTTATGTACCATATTTTAATTTTCTTTTTTTTTCCTTTCCCTACTTACTGGTATTCAAGCCATATTTTGTTTTTATTAAATCTTTGTTTTATTTTTTGGAGGCAGTGTCTCACTATCACACAGGCTGGAGTGCAGTGGTGCGATCTTGGCTCATTTCAGCCTCAACCTCCAAGACTCAAGGACTCCTCCTACCTCAGCCCCTTATGTAACTGGGACTATAGGCACACACCATCACATGTAATCTTTCTTTTTTTATTTTTAGTAGGGATGTGGTTTTGTTATGTTGCCCATTAGGTCTTGAACTAATTTACACTCCTACCAGCAGTATGTAAGCATTCCCTCTTCTCTGGAACCTTGCCGGCCTCTGTTATTGACTTGTTTTTGAGACAGATTCTCACTCTGTCACCCAGACTGGAGTGCAGTGGCGTAATCTCACCTCACTGTAACCTCCGCCTCATGGGTTCAAGCTATTCTTATGCCTCAGCCTCCCGAGTAGCTGATAAAACAGAAGTACACCACCATGCCCCACTAATTCAAGACTTCAGGACCTTAAACCTTGGGTTGATAATCTCACGACTCAGAAGGACCCCTTTAAACATTTGCGATTGTATGCCCATTGGAGATCTTGAGGTAAAGCTAACCAGTAAAGTTTCTTCTCAATAGCAGATGGCAGCATTAATATAGATAGCTTTTTTGGGGGTAGGGGACAGAGTCTCACTCTGTCACCTAGGGTGGAGTGCAGTGGTGTGATCTCAGCTCACTGCAACTCCCGCCTCCTGGGTTCAAGCGATTCTTCTGCCTCGGCCTCCCAAGTAGCTGGGACTACAGGTGTGTGCCACCATGCCCATCTAATTTTTGTATTTTCAGTAGAGACGGGGTTTCATCATATTGGCCAGCATCTGTTACTGACTTTCGTTTTTGAGATTCAGTCTCACTCTTGCCTAGACCAGAGTGCAGTGACACAATCTTAGCTCACTGTAACCTCTGCCTCATGGGTTCAAGTGATTCTCATGCCTCAGCCTCCTAAGTAGCTGAAACTGCAGAAGTGCACCACCACGCCCCGCTAATTCTTGTATTTTTAGTAGAGATGAAGTTTCACCATGTTCGCCAGGCTGCTCTTGAACTCCTGATCTCAAGTGATTCACCCTCCTTGGCCTCCCAAAGTGCTGAGATTACAGGCATGAGCCACTGTGTCCGACCTGTTACTCACTTTTTTAACAACAGCCATTCTGTCTGGTGTGAGGTGGTATCTCCTTGTAGTTTTTTGTTGTTGTTTTGTTTTTGTTTACATTTCTCTAATGAGCATTTTAAAAAATATTTTTGCTAGCCATATACTTGTGTTTTGGAAAGCATTTGTTCATTTTTTTTGCCTACTTTTTATTGCAGTGGTAAATTGCTTTTTGTAAACTTGTTTAAGTTTCTTAATTCTGGATATTAAACCCCTGTTAGAAGAATAGTTCGCAGTTTTGTTTTTTTTTGTAGACTGTTTAGTCTGTTAATACTTTCCTTTGCTATGAAAAAACTCTTTAATTAGGTTCTATTTGTCAAGTTTTGCTTTTGTTGCAATTGCTTTTGGTATCTTTATTATAAAATCTTTGCTAGTTTCTATGCCTAGGATGATATTTTCTAGGTTATTTATGATCTGGGTTTTTTTTTTTTTAATTACAAGTTTTGTCTTTAATTCATCTTGAGTTGATTTTTATATATGGTGTAAGGAAGGGGACCAGTTTTTTTTTTTTTTTTTTTTGAGACGGAGTTTCACTCTTGTTACCCAGGCTGGAGTGCAATGGCGCGATCTCGGCTCACCGCAACCTCCGCCTGCTGGGTTCAGGCAATTCTCCTGCCTCAGCCTCCTGAGTAGCTGGGATTATAGGCACGCGCCACCATGCCCAGCTAATGTTTTGTATTTTTAGTAGAGACGGGGTTTCACCATGTTGACCAGGATGGTTTCGATCTCTTGACCTCGTGATCCACCCGCCTCGACCTCCCTAAGTACTGGGATTACAGGCTTGAGCCACCGCGCCCGGCCGGGGACCAGTTTTAATCTTCTACATAGTATTAGCTAGTTGTTCCAGCACCATTTATTAAATAGAGAATTCTTTTCACACTTCCCTCGTCAGTTTTGTCAAAGATCAGATAGTTGGCCCGCCTCGGCCTCCCAAAGTGCTGGGATTACAGGTGTGAGCCACCGTGCCTGGCTGTCAACATGAAAATCTTAGAACCCCCCTCCCCTTTTTGCAAGTGTGGCTCTTTAAGCTTTTCAGATCTTGTTTAGTGACCACTTCAGTTATGTGAGAGGCTCCAGGTGTAAACAGAATCTGATTACAGAATCTGTAAGTGTAAACAAGTTTGTTTTTTGTTTTTTTTTAAGACTGAGTGTCTCACTGTCACCCAAGCTGTAGTGCAGAGGCACGATCTTGGCTCACTGCAATCTCCGCTTCCTGGGTTCAAGCAATTCTCCTGCCTCAGCCTCTCGAGTAGCTGGGACTACAGGCATGCGCCACCATGCCCAGCTACTTATTTGTATCTTTAGTAGAGACAGGGTTTCACCATGTTGGTGAGGTTGCTCTGGATCTCCTGACCTTTTTGTCTGCCTTTCTCCGACTCCCAAAGTCTGGGATTACAGGCATGAGCCACCGCGCCCCGCACAAGCATCTTAAGAGTAAGAGTTCAAGGCCACAAAGTATCCAGAGCCGTGACCACAACTATACCTACGTTTAAATTGTGAAACTGGAGTATTCTTGTCCTTCTTCTTACCCAAAAGCTAGCAAATCAGGATAGGTGATCCAGCTTCTGGAGCTCCACCAAGGCAGTTCCATTTTCTATTTAGAATCAGCCTGAGTTTCTCCAGCCTGATTTATCGTTGTGCCTTCAGCCCTGGGTCACTGGGAATCCTCTGACAACCAGCTAGGTGTCTTTAAGACATTTGAGGATGTCCAGGGCAGAACTGTGTCAGGCTGACAAGAATGACTAATTCTGCTTCTGTATCAGTGTAAGAGAAAGAAGTTATCCTGTGTTATCTTCTCCTTGATACAAGAGTTAACTTTGGTTGGTGCCCAGATGAGAGTTTCTGAAGTTTTCTGGTACTTGGGTGAAAGAGAAAGAGGAGGTCTGGTGACTCAAATAAATGAATTCTTCCGTTTCATATGGCCATTCAAAAAATAGATGAAGCAGTCATGGTCCCTATCATCCGGGAACTTTTAGTCCAGACTAGCAACTGGATACATGGTTGAATTAAGCATCATATGGTTGGTGCAGTGAATAGATGTGTGCAAATAAAACAAAACAAAAAAACACCTTGGGTCACTTTTTAAAAAATGTTGTTTGACTTCTGTAATAACCTGAAGGGATATTTATGGACTGAAGAGTTATTATTTGTTTTTCTTTTACTTTTCTGAGAGTACATATTTATCTTCTAATAAAATTATCCTAGAAAACTTTAAAAGATTCATTTAAATTGCTTATTGGTGCTTTCTGTGCTGATAGCATTCATGCAAACATGGTAAACATTCCTAAAACCTGCCAGGCTTTCTGTAAGAAGTGTGGCAAGCACCAATCCCACAAAGTGACACAGTACAAGAAGGGCAAGGATTCTTTGTATGCCCAGGGAAAGCGATGTCATGACAGAAAGCAGAGTGTCTATGGTGGGCAAACTAAGCCAATTTTTTGGAAAAAGGCTAAAACTACAAAGAAGATTGTGCTGAGGCTTGAGTGCCATGAATCCAACTGCAGATCTAAGTGAATGCTGGCGATTAAAAGATGC